>NC_020496.1:17603904-17610681 GCF_000184155.1 Fragaria vesca subsp. vesca | reverse complement strand
ACAAACTTTTTACCACGTTTTTCCATTATTACCCTTAAATATCTATAATTTTTCTCTTATTTTATATGAAAATAAAAAGAAATAACTGCAATGTTCTTGAAGTCGAGAACGCCGATGTTGTTCTGCCTATTCTGTTGTCAGTCTTCCTCTCTTTCTCCATATTTTCTCCAGTTTTGTTTCTTTCTGTAATCTTTGAGGTGATGGAGATCATCAAGACAATCAATTTTCAGAGCCAGCAACTCAACTTGAATTGTTTCAGATATATTTGTTTTTTCTTTACAAAGCAGAAGCAAAACAGGAATTAAAGCAATGAAATCGAGCCAGGACCAGTATTCTATGATGAACCAAATATTGTATGAACCCTAGAGAAAGAACACGCTAGAGCAGTAAGGTGTGAGAAAGCTATGATTTCATATATAAACATAATGACGAATACTTCTCACGCTAATCAATCATATAACTTATATATATGGCCAACTTATTTATTGATAAGGGAATAGTTAAATTCAAAAGCTTCCATGCAATATTTGTCAAAGAATCCTTTCCTCCTCCACCAAGTGATCGAATCGAAAAGAGGTGACGCAACGAGAAAATCTGGGGAGGACGAAACGATAAGGGTTTTTTTTTCCTATTTTTTTTCTCTTAATTCATTTAAAATAAGGGACATAATCGGAATGTTAGGAACTAAAAAGATGTTGCTGGGTCTATTTAGTCATTTGCCGGGTACATTTAGCAACACCCTTTGAAATTCTGAGTTGAGTTCTGAAATTACAACAAGTGAGTCAGACTGCACTCTAATGGTGAACCAAACCACACTCCATCAACCCAACAACAGAGTAGTAATGTATGCTCATTAGTCTCTTCTGAAGAAAAGTATTTATCTTAGGAAGAGTAGTGATGTATGTTCCAGTGTTTGTGCAAAAAATTTAGAGAGAGAGATTTCCTAACATAAATCTCATTTTTTTTATCTTCGAGAAACCTTGGACGCATCCATACGACAATCTATCAAAGGGAAAGAGGTACCGTTGTTATTACTCATGATTGTTCCTCCTTTTTCATCCCCCACTTCTTCTCTATAAGCGTGTGAATTTATAGACCTTTGATTCTTTGGTCCTCACTTCTCGTCGTAGTGGGAGTAGTGGAAGGAGTTGTGTTTTTACGTTCTTCATAATCTTCTCGTATTTCACGTTATTTTTTCTTATCTACTTGTTAGTTAATATGGGCTTCAATCATCGGGCCTAATTCATTAAGTAGGGGCCCAAGCCGAAATTTTATACCCCCACATCCAGTGGCACGGTTATGAGAATTGAGAAGAACTGGGCTTTGAGATCAGTAGCACGGTTCTGTGAATGAACCCAATGGTACCCTGATTACACTGTGTAGTCCCCAATCCCCATTCCTATTCCATGGCCATATAATCCAATAGGGATGCTAAGTATATTTCCAGCTTCGAGAGGTTCCAAGTGAGAGACTGAGAGTGTCACAATCAATAGGCTCGTTAACAATAGATGGAACGCTAACCTGTACAGAACCAGTTATTAGGAGAAGACCTATTTTGGGAGGATGTAGCCAGCAATTCTTCCAAATATTAACACTGATTGTTAATGCATGCAGTCTGAGTAAGGTCATGATTCGAAACGCCGCTCTCCTAGTCATTATCATCTTCTTGTTCGCGGCCAAACAACCAGTGACGACCCATAACCAAGTTGTTGATGATCATATATACTTCCTCGTGTATAGGTATATCTTAGAACCACAAACCATTATGCGTGTACGGATGATTAGTTTCTAGGTTTGTATACCATCCGTGTCATATAGACTCTGCAGAGCAAAAATGACTAGTGTTTGTTTCGTCACTTGTTTTGTTGTTGGTGTTTACTTGGCTAGCTAAGAAACAGTCACTAGATAGCCATTACTTGGCTAGCCAAAAGAGACTTGCATAGCAAAGGAACCTGCAAAGCCATCTCTTACTGATTGCTGATGCATGCTGTAGAGTAGGTTTATGACCCGAACCCCGCGCTCCTGATCAACATCATCTTCTGCTTCTTAATCGTGGCCTGACTACAAGTCACTGCCCAAAACGGAGTTCCTGATGGCCATACTTCCTCCTGTATTGGTATCTCTTATAACCACAATCCCTTTATGCTTTTACATATGATCAAACTCCAGGTTTATATCATCTAGGTCATACAGACTATACGCACTTACGCAGAGCAATTGTGACTAGCGTTTGTCCAAGGCAGTCCTCACTTAAATAAACAGTCCTAACTAGCCCATTTAGCTAGCGAAAAGAGACTTCGCGTAACAGAGTACATATTAAGTTTTAAACTGCAGTTTACATGCACACGAGCTGAAAACACTGGCAACAAAACAATCCCAAAACTGCTATACATGCATAACATTGACAACTTCAACAGATTTAGGCTTCAGACATCACCCCATGCCTTATCACTCGAATCACATCAGTGAGAGAAATAAGCCCCATGAGCAAACCCTGTTGATCCACCACCCAAACTCTGTGCACGTGTTTTGTGACGACCTTGTCAACTACTTCAGCCAGTGTCGAGTCAACTCCACACGCCACAAGTTCTCTTACACTCTCGCCGGCATTAGGATTGCTTGATAATAAAGGGTTGGCTGCAATGGTCTCTGTAAACTCCAGTGCGCTTACTGATAACCATGTTTTCAGCGTTGATAAGAGGCATCCCCTTATATCTGTCGCAGAAAATGTGCCCAAGAGCCTCCTACCTCTTCCCTGTGAAAGAAGGTGAAAAGATTTAGGGAACACCTTTACTAGGGCTTCAACAAATTCAAGAACAAAGAAAACACGAACATCACGCAGAAGTATAAAAATGACTTAGAAATAGTGCGCAAGCACAATATGGTATTGTCAACCTAGCTGCAAAAACACAACCAAGTATGCTGTTTGTGCCGCCAAAACTGACAAATTTTGGTCGATTTATTGATCAAGTGTCTCACCGCTTTTGCATATTCTAATGTATTGGCTAAATAGAGGACAAATGTTCTTGAAAACACTAGTTGTAGGAAATGTAATAGTACTTTCATACTAAGAACTTGCCAAATCAAGTTGATGGCTGTCAAATTAATCCTCGTGAAACTACAACAGGTAATGAGCTCAAAAATAAAGATACATACATTTACAAGCTGCTTGTGGTCATCTTCATTGGCTGTGGAGGAGCAAACTATTGGAACTGCGTTTAGCAAAGCAATTCGCATGCACTTGATGGCATCTGTAACCTTGGTGTGATCAGTAATTGCATAAACCCTCTCTGTCACAGCTCCCACTTCAGAAACGGTGCGTGCCAGAATCCCATTGAGTTCAGTGCTAGCTTCAGCATGTTCCTTCAAGAACCTTAGGACATCCATTTGTGTTAGCATTTGATAGCTGGAAGCAGACTCCACAAGTTCAACTCCAGAGACGTTGTCCATGTGGCTGTCAAGCGGTACCAAAGCGCGGTGTATCCCTTTGCTAAACACTTCCATACAGTCTATGATGCTGAGCACACGGGATCCCGTGTTAAAAAGTCTAAACAGTTAAGTTCATAATCAGGGAAGTTGGTATTTCCCAAAACAAGTAAAGCAGTATTTGTAACCTATCCTAGTGTTTTTTTGTCCACCAAGTACTTTTACCATCTTAGTAGTCCATTACCTTCAAATCTTCAGTTTCATGATAATCAGGGTACAATGCGTTACCCTAAAGGCCTAAACCATTAAAAAGTTCGAACATTCAGTGGGGATGTACAATAAGCAACTTCGAGTGAGTGCACTAATTTGAAATAATAACCGTTTGTTTCCGATTTCAGATACATGTATATGGCTAGTTTTCTCGTAACCCCCCAAACTAAAACTGAGAATGGGCATATGATACAAGCGAGCTCTATAAAGTAATACGTACTATAAGAAGCATGCCAATTAAAATGCCAATTAAGAAAGGTTACAAGTTAATTTATAACTAGTACTAACTAGCGTGGAACACATTACTCACCTTGTGTTGGGGTTTAGAGTCCACAAGCTCAAACCCTCGAGGCAATGCCCAATGATCGAAGAAACAGGCACAGACATCTTGTGCTCTAGATCAAACCCCCCTTCATGAACGCCTCCCTCATCAACCATCAATTGATCTCCATCATTTCCAGCAATATGAGCCAGAATGTCAAGCATGGTAGCCATCCCTATATAGTGCTTCCGCGCAGCCCCGGTTTGCCTGTCAGCTTCCACAATCATCGAGCCGCCTGCTCCGATCCACTGACCCGGAGGCGCCGCCACGGGCACTGCCAGCACCTGGTTGGCCACCAAGGCGTTCATGGTGTGGGCCAGAGTCGCCGTGTATGGCACCTCCACCAGCCTCCGCTTGTTTGCCATCATGTCCACAACTTTCTTGTCTCTCAGCCTCTGAGTACTCCCAGAGAACTGGTTGTTGTTTTGCTCCATTGTTTGCTGCATTTTTGGTAACTCTTTGAATTTGAATTTGCCAAGGGAAAGAGCTAAGCTAGAAATGCGAAAGAGGGGAAGTGGGATGATATAGAAGTGAAAGTGAGTGGAAGTTGCTGTAGCTGGTACGTGTCGAAAGCAAGGACTTGCAGCAGCGCATGGCTATGTTTCAGATAGCCACGTTATGAGAATGGATTGGGATTAGTGGCACAACACGTGGAGGTCAGATACTGAAAATGAGAACACGGTACTTAGCCACTACTCTAATTGAATCACTCAAACAACGATAAAGTATGAGTTAAATTCAAAACTAAGACCAAAGAGAAGAAAACAAGCAAACCAGAAGAAGTAATTTGAACTGTACAATTTTGATGGTAAAAGCCCTTACAAGTTACAACAGCTGCTCTAGTTTTAATCCCTGCTTCTATGATGTGATTCTATTTGTATTTGATATATGTATGAAGGGATAGAAGGGAAGGAATTCCATTCCCCAAGATCAGCCTCTAACCTAAATCGTAAGTATGTATATTACCAAGAAAATTGTAGCTCCTCTACATGTTTGGTGTCAATACAGTCATGACCTCAATCACATTGGCTGCTGGCTAGTGGTAGGCCCTCCATTGTGAACTGGGGAAGAACCAAATGTGTGAAGTATCGATCCCTGCCTTTGTCACAAGTTATTCATTTAATCAGGATTTTAGAATTTGCATTCATTTCCAACATTCATTTTCAAAATGTTAAGGACAGATACCTTCACAGGGGTTCCAGAAGCGATCCTATAGGGATCAATTGCCAGTGAGACGCAAACTTTCAATGCTGTTGGTATATTTGCAAGTACTTTAATACCATTTTGATTTGTTGAAACAGCTAACAAGGTTCCGTCCTTGTTAAATCGTACACAAGGAGACGCCTAAGAGATAAAGACAGTAAGCAATAATATGATAACAAATACGACTGAAGAAATCACTCAAAGAGCGTCATTACTTACCGGTAATCCACCACCGGCGTCACTGGCGTACAGCAGGTCCTCATTGTCCATCTCCCAAAACTTTATACTGGAATCATCACCAGCAACCAAAAATCGGTTTTTGGTTGTATCAAATTGTACTATCCCGACTGCCCGCTTCCCGAGCCCATTATAAACTCGCTTAACTTCCCCCTCATTGTCGTTCCATTCCAAAAGGTATGACTCCCCTTTCATGTTTGTCCCACATGAGAATAGCCTATATTTTGTACAATTATAGGAATATTTAAGCAACCAAACACCCATGTTCAAAATTCAAGAGACATTTTGGATGTAAAGATGATATTGTACCTCTTTCCATCAGTACTATAGGCCACTCGTAGGCATGAACGACCTGGAGCATCATGGATCCCTCTCATAATACACCCATGCCTTGATTTTCCCATCAAAATCTGTTGAGAGGATGACCTAGTGCAGAAAAGAAAACCTTCACCAAGTTAAAAAAATAAAAAAGTAAAAATAAAAACCACTGAAATCAAAATACAGAAAGATGTCCAAGCACAAAGAATGCACCATGGGTATAGTTTTATTCGAAATAACCACTAAAAAAATAACACTAAACACATATCATCATTTGTACGACATTTGATTTTGGTCTTTTTGAGTAGAAAATGGAGAATAGAAAGGTATTTCGGAAAATCCAAAAAATGTAAGCAAGACCAATTCAGGTTAATATTTGGATCGAGGTCTATGATAATACCTAAGCAAGACCAAACTAATCTTCTACTGCACAGCACAAGATTTTGTGATTTACTTTGGAAAGACACAACAAAGAATGGGAGAATTAGAAACTAACAATGTACTGTGTTTTGCTTTTGGTTAGACATACGACATACCTATATTACCCCAAGTCTACCAATTTTCTGATTGCTTACCGAACATATATAGGCTTAAGATATTTGAGAAATCGAGGATGAGATTACTCATCCCTCGTAAGAGATGAGTAAAAAATACATGCGAGCTGGATAAATCCTTTGTTTCAACATTCAAGTAAGCATACTTCACCCCAACAATATCACTACATGAACCAAATGAGGCATGGTGCACTCAAGTGACTCAACAGGACAACATGCAACAACCACCTTTTCCTAAAACTCAAACTCTACTTCTCATATTGGCATACATACTTCAGCTAGACTCAAACGCTTTAGTACTTCGATCATATCATGAATGCTCTATAATGCTAGATCAAAAGCTCTGAAGAAAGAAAAGAACAACAAAACACACACACACACACACACACACACACACACACACACACACACACACACTAGAAGAACTACCTACTTACCACATCGACC
>NC_020496.1:17597716-17603884 GCF_000184155.1 Fragaria vesca subsp. vesca | reverse complement strand
AACAAACAACACACACACACACACACACACACACACACACACACACACACACACACTGAAGAATACCATTCCACATGCCATGAAAAGGGTTAGGGACTTAGAAATCACTATGCATAACATCAGCAAGATTCGCTAGAATCAACAGAAAGTACAGACATCTAGGGATTTAACACTATTTCCCGCTTACTGAAATATTAACAAAGCTACTACAATCCGATCTCCCTGAGGCTAGAACATCACATCGGCAAGCCTTATGTGACCGCCCACAAGGTAACACTTCACAAAATGAAGAATCAGAGCACTAAACAGTAGGCTGGAAAACAAAAATTAAACTAAAGGAAGTACAGCCTGAGCAATCCAATCTGCTTTTAAAAGCACATGAAACTGTTACTTCAAGTTGTAAGAGAACTAGTGCGCCCACCAAGCTTCTCAGCAGCCACCATCTTCTTCTCCAACTTCAAGTCATTCTGCTTAACTGATCGCATAAGATACATGATGACAAGGATGTCATATAGAGGAAACAGGTGAGGGAGGGAGCCGCCACAGATTACTCTCATTCCAAATCCAAAGGTGTCCTCGGTCAGACATCCAAGCATAGCCAGAACACTAAACCGCAACCCATAACGATAAAGTTGCTCCACAACAAACTCGGATCTGGGTGTTGAGAAGAAATCTGCAGCCGCTAAATACCCACAGACGGCAAAAGTAGATACTTCCCAAGCAAGGAGAATGGTGTAGGTTGGGATGTCACAGAAAAGATGCAGGTAAGCTGCAGCAGCTAGAGCAACAAGTGCTAACAAGATCTGATGGGGATAAAAATGGCCCATTGCTAAACAAAAAAAAAAAAAAAGAGTGAGACATACTGAGAGGGTAAACAGTTAAATAACACTAGAATTGGAATCTAAAATGTACAAACTGATACAACGTTCCAGAGGGAAACTATTAAACCAAACAAATGTATAGTTTTTTTTTACTTTTGTTTGTTTACTGGTTAGCAAAACACTGCACTACATATGCTACCCTACAATTTTCTCACAAGATCTTACATTACTCTTAATTAGTGATACATTTTAACCTAGTATGAAATCAAAGAGGCAGACACTATAAATAAACTTATTTCCTAACAGCTCCCTTCAATTCTTGCATGATCACTATCCCCTTCACTCTCACTTATGATCTCCATATTCATTAACTGATCACTCACACTACTCTCATTGAAAACCCTCTAAACCTCTACATCTTCAGGAGCAATAAAAGAACCAGTCTAAGATAGTTTTGGAATTTCATTCATGTAAAAGCAACTAACTCTGTTCACACGTAAATCATACACCTCAAATACAAGAAAGTATTTACAGAAGATCAAGGGAAATCAACACGTCCTTCACAGGTCTACAGTGAACCACATTAGTTCCCAATACTCACAGCTAAAGATACCTAACTTATTCAAACAGCAACACGCCTCTATCTTGTAACTATAACCTATCTTCAAACAAATATTACCATTACATCCCAATCCTAATATCAACATGTATCACATTCAAAATTACATCTCAATCCTAGTATAAACCTATATCAAATTCGACCCCGAGACATTTCCATGTAAAATTCACAATAAGAAACTAAATCAGCCAACACCATTCAATAGAGCACCATTCTTCATGAAATTGAAGTTATTTCAATTATATAAATATAAAATTCTAGAACCAAGCCATAGACACACAGATGAACCCAAATGCAGTAAAAGAAGCAGCAATAGTGTAAAAACGAAGTTAAACCAACAATCTTGATGAACCAAGAAGTAGAGAGAACAGAAATTACCGAAGATGAGAAGGAAATTAGAAGTGCGAGAAAAACCCTAGAGCTCATAGAGCGAGGAGAAATGGATGGAAAAGATTACCGGAAGGTGGGAGTGGCGGTCGGAGGCTGCGGGTAGAGGCTGAGGTGTTGGAAGGTCCTCGGTGGTAGAGGCGGTGGTTCGGAGAAGGCTGAGTGCTGAAACTGCGTACTTATACCCGGTCGACGAAACTGCGTCGTTTCATCCCCAACCCGCTTTCGTGCCTTCCTATATTCATATAGGAAGCTCTTATAGAAAACTTTTAAGTTGAGGACTTTTCAATTTATGGTTTAAAAGATTTATTTTTTTATCATATCTTAGCATCTCATCCGTTCAGATTTTAGGTCTATATGTGTAGATCAACTCTACAAATTTTTAGCCAAATCGGTGATCGTTAAGATAACAAACTAGATCAAATTAATGGACGAACCAAATATGTCAAACATAAACCGTTCAAGTTCATAATTGGTAAATCACACTTCTGAATGTCTTAACGATTTTCAATATGGCTGAAAATTTGCAGAAATGATCTACTCATAAATACTTATAAACTAAACGGTCAAGAAGTGGATATAAGATCGAAAGGTGGGATAAGCCGAAAAGTCCTCACCAAGTCCTCAACTTAAGGGTCCTCACTAGAAGGACTCCCTATTGATATATTAAAAAATAAAGAATAAAGAATTAATTCCGTTTGCATTTTTTTTATAAAAAATTATTATAAAAAAGAGAAATTTTAAATACGCACCCCTAATATCTTAATACACACATGTTACTTAATACACTACATATTAAGTTTTTCATTTCAGTATTATACTTAATACACATCCCAAACTGCCTAAAATGTCCTTAATTTATGAAATATTCTATTATTTAATATAATTAATATATATTTACTATTTGGTACCTCTTTTTACATATTATTTCGTCTAATTTTTGCTAGAAATTTTTGATTATCATCGTTTAATTTATAATCAAATGATTATTGTTATATCCCAACTCCAAATCACCAATACAAGTTTTCAAAATTTACAAGCTAGTAGAACTGTAGAAGTACAGTAGCTATTAAACATAGATAGCTCGTTATTCGATAAAACATGTCATGATAAAAATGCAGTACTTGACAACATGATCTGCAAGATCAAACTAAAACTGATACAGATAAAAAATAAAAATAAATAAATAAATAAAGAAGAAGAAGAAAAAAGACAACCCAAATAAATCGTGGAGAAGAGTTGGGGTTAGGGGAGAAGACGTGTTTTCGATGATTTTAGGATAGAAGATGTTGAAAAGAATACTTCTAGCGCGTATTTTTTTTTTTTTTAAAAATAATAGTTGTTTGTTTTGGTCATTTAGCTTACCTATAAAATCTCAATAGAAACATAAAATAATATAGGTGTGTATTAAGAGATTAGGGGTGTGTATTTAAAATTTCTCTATAAAAAAATATAAAATGTATCAAAAAAATATTATCAATTTGCTTTCGTACTTTCCTATATTGACATGTTATAAAGTAAAAAATTATGAATGTCAAAAAAGCAAAAACTTAAAACTATAAGCTACTCGTCCTGCACGACACTACCAAATCTATACGATCAGAGGTTATGACATGTCTTCCTGATCAGTCTTCTTCCCTTATCACTTTGTTATGATGCTTCAAGGAAATATTTTGTTATAAAATTGTAGAGAAATTGTCAATAGCTAAAATTAAGAAGTGGCATATAAGAGCTACCTATACCATGTATTTGGACTCGGTTCCTGCTAGCTAGGACAAAAAGGAGGAGATTGATGTGGTTTAACAGTATGATTTTCCGTTCAACATTCCCTTATGTATGACTGACATATTTTCCATTTGATAAAGCAAATTTCCTGTCAATTCCATTACTTTTTACCAAGTCATTAATCTTTCCTAAATGCAAACTACTGTTCATCTTGAGTTCTTGATAGAATTTTGACTATATTTTTTTGGGGTCATTTTGATTAATTTCTATATTTTTGCCGTCACTTATATCCAAGCTGCCTTAAACAATGAGAAGAGCAAGAAATCTTATTTTGCCGATGTTGTTGAGTTTGATTTAGTTATGCAGGTATAATCTATTTCAGCTTGCCTTTTATGTATCACATTTTTGTTGTTAGAATGAGATTCACATAATATCAAAAATTGACATGTTTTACTTGACTTGAATTAGACAATAAAAGCTAGCACTCATGATTCGGAATCATGTTAGAATGCTCATTCTCCCTGGTTAAAAAGAAGAGGTTTGCTGTGAAATGTTGGCATCTTCAATATTTTACTAATCACTCTGGTATCCACGGTCAGTTATATCGGTTACCAAGTCCGAAACTACAAAGTGAAGGATTTCATCACCGTGAAGTCATGAACTGATGAGTGATGAAGTTAACAGGGTCTAGTTACTGTCCCCAGTCCAAATTAAATTTGGTTCAATTCCCGTGAAGAACATGAATGCTCAAAAGTACCATGTATTTATTTCCATTCCATTTCCCGTGATTCCGTAACTCCCACGCACCAACCCAAATCCACATACCATTAATTGCAAGCTCACCCTTATATATATACGAGTATAAGACTCAACACGCTCAACGACTCCCATCTCTCACAATATCCCACCACAAACTTGCACTAGTCACTGCGGAGTTCACTCCCATAACTAGTGCGTCTACGCTTTCTAGACCAAAATGTCAATCATTTCCTCACCTCCATCACTACTCTTGCTGCTCTTTCTCATGTGTTTTTGGGCGTTGGCCACGCCTTTCACGGTGATAATGTCTGATTCAGACCCGCCCAACGCCCTGGTAGATGGGCCGCAGACCGGGTTCTCCATCAACAAAGACGGGGCTCGAACCGATGCCCGTGAGCAAGAAGCCGTCTACGACATCATGCGCGCCACAGGCAATGATTGGGCTACGGACATCCCAGACGTGTGTCGAGGTCGTTGGCATGGAATCGAGTGCATGCCGGACAAGGACGATGTCTTCCATGTCGTTTCACTCTCATTTGGGGCCCTGTCCGACGACACCGCCTTCCCGACCTGCGACCCAACCCGGTCTCACATTTCAGAATCCATCACGAGGCTCCCTTACCTCCGGACCCTTTTTTTCTACCGTTGTTTTAGTTACAACCCGCAACCGATCCCGTCATTTCTCGGCCGATTGGGTCCCACTCTCCAAACCCTGGTGCTTAGAGATAATGGACATGTGGGTCCCATACCTGTTGAGCTGGGAAATCTCACCCGTTTAAAGGTTCTCGACCTCCACAAAAACAATCTCAACAGTTCAATTCCGGTCTCACTAAACCGTATCACCGGTCTAAGGTCGTTAGACTTGAGCAGCAACTCTCTAACCGGTTCAATACCCAATTTCAGCTTCCCTATCTTGAGCATCCTTGACATGAGCCAAAATCTTCTAGCCAGTTCAATCCCCTCTTCAATCGGATCATGCCTTGCTCTCCTCAAGATGGATTTGAGCCACAACCGGCTCACCGGATTGTTACCCGACTCCATGGGCGGCCTAAAAGACCTCATGCTCATGGATTTGAGCTACAATCGCCTCAAGGGTCCTCTCCCGATGTGGTTTGGAACCCTGGTGTCTCTTCAAACTCTAAACCTCAAAGGAAACCCTATGGGACCAACGCAAATTCCAAGTGAAGGGTTTGAAGGTATGAAGGGGTTAATGATTCTAATCTTATCAAATATGAATCTACATGGTCCTATACCTCCATCGTTAGGTAACTTGCCAAGCCTTCGTGTGCTTCATCTTGACGGGAACCACCTGAATGGTTCAATCCCAAATAGCTTCCGAGAGCTTAAGAGCGTCGCTGAGTTGAGATTAAACGACAATGGACTAGTTGGGTCAATTCCATTTGGGAGAGAAATGGTTTGGAGGATGAGAAGGAAGCTTAGGCTTTACAACAATTCAGGGCTTTGTTATAATGCTAATAGTGGCTTTGAAGACAATTTGGATTCTTCTTCCAGTTCTGGGATTGGTCCATGCGAACCACCGAGACCGAGGCCATGAAGATTGAAGAATAGAAGCCATTCAAATCTCTGGTACAGTTTACAAGTTTCTTTGTTGAGCTACTGCAACATAAACTAAGGCACAAGAGTTTCCTTTTTGGCTTGAAATAATGGGCATGTACATTGTACAGTGTAATATATACTTGGTCATCCCAAATAATGAAAATATCCTTCAACTGCAAAGCTGTATGATGATCATGTTGATACAAGTAGAACAGTTTTCTTGATACAAGTCATAGAACACTAGTAGATCAGTTGATACCTTCAAAGCTAAGGTATCCACCAAACATATGTTGCAGGAAA
>NC_020496.1:17590247-17597696 GCF_000184155.1 Fragaria vesca subsp. vesca | reverse complement strand
CCAAGAGTAGCAAGCTGCATTCTTCTATAAATGTCACTCTTTAAGTACAATAATAGCTCAATAATATTCATTATTCCCATGTCTTTATAGAGCCAGCCGATTTTTCATATATAGAAGGTCCTATATTTTGGAAGGTATTGTCTTGTATAGGAGTAGAACTCACCAAAAGCACTGCCACTCTGGTCTGACGTCAATGATTGATGGGGTATCCTTACTTACTGGAGGAGGTATATGTTAAATTGGACCATAACGACTCATGCCAGTATCACTATGCCCCGTTTGAGAGGTGAGGCTCCTGCAAGCTCAACCTCTCCTCGAATATGCAATGATGAAGTGAACTTTAACACATAAGTAGTCTCTTCTTGGTAAGAAGTGTTATTTTTCGATACTTCAGTCAACACATTAACCCATTGAACGTATTTGGTTTTTTTTTTTTGAGAGGTTGAACGTATTTGGTTAAAATTAGAAGTTATCTATTAAATAATGATGTGTTTTGTTTATTAAAATAACAAATGTTTTGTTTTTGGGTTACTTAAAATTCATAATGTAATGATTTAACTTTTTCCGTTTAATTCATTTACTAGTTTTATAAGTAAGAAGTAATAAACTCAACTCAAGTGTAACTAACTTATTATTAATTATTGTGTATTCTCAATTTGTAGGCTCAACTCCATACCGACGATGGACGTGATCTATATACCACAAAAAGACGTACAGTTTCCTTCTTAAAGGTTCTCTGCCGTCGCCGCCGCTGCTTCAGATTTTCTTGACGCAAGTCTTCTCTTCTCATTTATGTTGTGTTGTTGTAAAGAAAGTTTCCATGAACGTGTAGAGCTCAAAGACGCCAAAGCATGACTCCCATTTTCCCCACTCAAAGTCTCTATCTCAAGATTTTATATACCATTATCTCGTTCGGATCCACAATTTTTCTATTATCACTTGAGTTATGTTGCTTGTCTTTCAACTATTGTTTATTTACAGAATCTTTTGGGTTCTGTTACTATCTTTAGCCAACTGACTCCAACCACTTTGGCATATTCTATTACCTACTTGGTGTTTCTTCTGCTCAACTCTTGGTAGTTTCATCACAAACAACGTTGCAACGGTCAACAAGTGCCATCCCAATCTAAAATGAATGACAAAAAAAGAGTTGAAAATCACTGCATCCAAGGAATCAACCATCTGGGAACAGAGTTCAATTTGCAAAAACCAGTAATTATTGTCTTCAAATATAACCAGGGAAAGATCAAGAAGACGAATCCAAAACGAACAGGACATAGGATGTACCAAAACAAGATTACATTTATGTTAAGGGTTCAGGGACAAACAATGATATATTTATCTTGAATAGCTATCAAGCTATTTGGCCACGAACAATTTTAAATGGAAAAAATTCTATGGAATAAAATTTCCTACGAATGGAAGCATGTATTTCATAGCTTAGTTGATTAGATTAATATAATAGAAACTGAAAATAGATCTATCATATGAAGAATTTGAAGTAACAGGGATCCCCGCTCACTTAAAAAACTAGAATTATTTTGAACCAAACTTACACAAACACGTAATCTAAGAGTCGAGGTCTTAGATCATTGAACTTAACTACTTAAGAACAAAAAAAAAAAAAATAGCTACAATCAGCTTGAACGAGTAAAATTTTCAAAATAAAATGAGACAAGTTTATCCTCCTGACGACATTGAGGGGTTCATCTTCCTCCTTAATTTAATATGATGACGCGTTAGTGCGTTACTGATCCTTGTGAGAGTGATGGTGAGACACGTGTTGTTGGCTTTTTTATACAATTGAAATCAACTAAAAATGGACTGGCCGTATGCAATTTCGATTTGGTTAACATATAACAAAATATAGCTACATTTCTTTTCAACATTCAAATCTATAACCAAAATCCAACCAATTATGCTTGTCTACATTGAAAAGTGCTTACACCAAATTAACGCAGCACACTTCAATAAGTCTATTATAGATCGAGTTCACGACATCTCTCACTTGACACAAGTCACACAACCAGCAATTTCTTTTTAACATGATATAATATTTGTTCAAAATTAAAAAGTAAAAAAGAAAAAAAAAACAAAAACAAAGAGAGTGCAATAAGATTTAACATAAAAAATTTGCAAAGGGGGCCCCAAACATGTCTGCGGTTTGAAAATGGTAAGAGTACTTGAAAGAGAGAGTGATAACAGCTGGACCCAATACTTAGAAACGCAGAAAGCTTCACGAACAAGACGAAGAAGAAGAAGCAAGCAAATGACCCAACCACCAAGCTTCGCATCTCACCATCTTCATCTCCGTCGCTTTTGCTTTCTCTCTTTACTCCACTGACCAAACCAGCCTTACAGTTCAGCAGAATAGAACAGAGCTTTTAGAATCCGAAGAAGACCTGATTTTGGTTACTGGGTCTGTGTCTATTGGTGGAGGGTTTGAGTTTGGTTATGGATTTTTGTAGAATGCTTTGCTGTGGAAAGAGCTTCGATCGGTACGTTAATTTATTTGATTATTGCTTCCGAGTTGATTTTGAATTCTTGGTTCCATTGTTGCTCTTGGTTGGTTTTGCTTTATTGTTATAATTGAACTATTGATTCTGAAATTGGAATAATGTTCTGCTATAGTTTTTTAAGTGGGTTTTGATTCTGGGTTTATCTCTGATTTTGGGGACAAGTTCCTGGGTGTAAGGAAGAGTAGAATGGTTTGTTGAACTAATGTTTATGCATTTCTGGGTTATTTAACTAGAGCTTAATTTTGGAGAAACACCACTAAGGGATTGAGTTTCTTATCTGGAAAAGAAAAGGATTTGCGTTCTGGGTTTAGCTCAAACTAAAACAGACAAAGAGAATAGGTGTTAGTGAGAGTTCTGGTAGAGTTGTGGGGATGAGTTTCTGAACTAGAAGAGAAGAAGAAGAAAAGGATGGCGTAGTCTGGGTTTAAGGCCAGGAAAATGAGTGAGAATAAGAGTTTATTAGTGGTGACTGTTGATTGCTATGTAAAAGGGGGCAAAATTGATATTAGGTTGGAATCGCGATGATCGAGTAAACAGTTTACAAACACACATCAATGAATTGAGTAGAATACTGTTCTTATTTCTTTCTTTGATTTCTTCTATTTCCAGTAAACTTCCGGCTGACAATATTTTTAATAGGCAATGCCTCTTTTTATTCCATTTTGTCCACCTCTCAAACAAGCGAGAAAAGTGTACTGAGCTTTACCCATCCGGTGTTTTGATTCTTGGTCTTTGATTCCTTTCAGCGCTGCTGTTTTCTGCTATTATCGATAGTGTTTTTTGGCGTTGGAAATTTGCTTCTTCATTAAGTGGCTTCTGTTTTAGTAATATGTACCTCATGCTATGATTTGAATGGAATCTGATGTACAGGAAACAAAAAGGAAAGAAGCAACCAACATGGAGGATCTTTTCCTTGAAGGAACTGCATGCGGCAACAAACAACTTTAATTATGACAACAAACTTGGAGAAGGAGGATTTGGAAGTGTTTACTGGGGTCAGCTCTGGGATGGATCACAAGTAATCATCACCACTTCTTTTTCTTTTTTTTAAAATTCAATCTGAACTCTGCTGATACTCGGTTAATCTTAACAGTATAATTGATTGGTCATGGATTCATTACAAACTTACAAAGAACAAAGAACATTCATCAATCAAATCTACTCATAAAGAAAAGATTACTATTGCTTGACCATCAAGTTGGATGTCTGAAATCCTCATTTATGTCTTTGCTTCCACATCATTGAACTTTAGATTTCTGCATTCTTATTTGGTTTTCTTAGTATTTTACTTCATTTATAGGACACTTACTGTACTTTGCATTTTCAATTGGTTTTTGATATGGTTATGCGTACCCTGATGAATCTGGTAGTTTTAGCAATAAATATAAGAAAAATGTTGACACATTAGAACTTATAAATAGGTATGAAATGACCAATTCAGGGTAGAGCTGGTAGGTACAAGGTCATCTGTAGACCTGCCATATCGTCAATAGGGTAGTTGCAGTTAACTCTTTTTTCTCTCATAAAAGCAGCAGTAGACATTGATAATTTGTAATAGAAAGTACATAACATTTGGATACTGTCTGGTTAAGATCTTGTTGGTTCCAACTTCATGCTATATTAGCTTTCCTCTTAGAAGTAGTCTTATTTGGATTTGGTTTGCCAATTTTTCTACCGAACTTTTCGGTGTAGGATAAGCTAGAGATAATCTTTGCTTATTTCTTAGTTGGTCCCAACATGCTATGTTAGCTTTCTCTTGACAATATTCTATCATAAAATGCCTCACAGTAATTTTGCTACAATGTATTCTTCCAACTTCAAAATCTCTGAGAATTGCATTTCATGTTGGAATGCAGTGAAGAGATTAGATTTTGGAACACAAAACTAATAGGAAATGTAACCAGGAACATTGTAGTATTCTGGCAAGTTGCTGAACAATTTCATGGAGTATATTCAGGAGATTATATTGTAGGAGATTTATGTAGAGAAGTGTAACCACAAGCTCTGTAGTGTTCCGGTAAGGTTTGTGTCTTACATAGAACCAATCATATGAGCGGATGATTTACTTTAGGGACACTATTCACTGAACAATGTGAAGCAAAATCAGCAGCTACATTGCTGAAGTTCTAAGAGAAGGGAGATGTTAAGTGTCAATGTTGCAATCTCAAGCTTGACCTATAGCTGCCACCCATCAGGCATGTTTTGTATGGAGACATTTAATATTGATTTCACTATGTGCCACCTGCCATTCTCACTCTTATATCAACAGTATCTGTTTATTTGGTCATATTAGATATACTTACTAAAAGGTCGACCTAGTGCATATCTCTCCAATGTGGGCTCTGCAGAGGAATTTTCTATGACAGGAACCTAGGACTTCTAGATCACTTAGAGCAAGCTATACAATTGTGCCAACCTGCATACGCCTACGGATATTGCTGGTTAAAACTACTGTTTCAGTTTGTTGATAAAATTGATCCCTGTGATGAGGATCTAGAAATGTGAGAGAGGACACTTGTTCAAATTTATCTTCTATTTTAATCTTCAACATGACTCATTGACTTGGCTTCAAGCAAAAGTATGCAAGAAATTGTTCCTTTACAGTATTGACTCAGCCTTCTGAAGTACTTAAATTTTTTTGTTCTAGTAGTAACTCTACTAGTGACGTAAAGCATGAGTGGAGCCATGTTGCACTGTAATCTTAACACCACTATAAGCAGTTTCTTCAAAGGGAACTCCGTAATACTATCTGGGAATTGAGACTTCTCTAGACTATTTAAATCTTATGACATGTTTGATTTGCTGTCAGTTATGGGCTTTCCTTAAATTACTCTTCCTGTGGAAATTGTATTACATGGTTGTGAAATTTTTTGGGCTTTTTGATGCCTATATTTACTTGTGTATTGGATCATTTGTTTTGTAACGCTGAATCGTTTTTATGCAGATTGCAGTCAAGAGGTTAAAGGTCTGGAGTAACAAAGCAGAGATGGAATTTGCAGTTGAGGTTGAGATACTGGCACGAGTTAGGCATAAGAATCTGCTCAGTTTACGTGGGTATTGTGCAGAAGGACAAGAGCGTTTAATTGTATATGATTACATGCCAAATTTGAGCTTGCTTTCTCATCTTCATGGTCAGCACTCAGCTGAATGCCTTCTTGACTGGACTCGGCGGATGAATATTGCAATTGGGTCTGCTGAGGGAATTGCGTAAGTACCGCACCCAATTATTTAATCTCTCTATAATTGTGAATTTGTGATTCACTCTCATATTAACTCTTTACTCATCTGTCCAGCTATCTTCACCACCATGCAACCCCACATATAATCCACAGAGACATCAAAGCTAGCAATGTGTTGGTAGACTCAGACTTCCAGGCTCAAGTTGCTGATTTTGGTTTTGCAAAGTTAATCCCTGATGGTGCTACACATGTGACCACAAGAGTTAAGGGTACCCTTGGCTACCTTGCACCTGAGTATGCAATGTTGGGGAAAGCATCAGAGAGTTGTGATGTCTACAGCTTTGGCATTCTCCTACTAGAGCTTGCCAGTGGCAAGAAACCCATTGAGAAACTGAGTGCAACAATGAAACGCACTATTACTGATTGGGCACTGCCATTGGCTTGCGAGAGGAAGTTTGATGAAATAGCAGATCCCAAGCTCAACGGCAAGTATGTAGAGGATGAGCTGAAAAGAGTTGTCTTTGTTGCCCTACTATGTGCTCACAATCAACCAGAGAGAAGACCTACTATACTGGAAGTGGTAGAGCTTTTGAAGGGAGAATCAAAAGAGAAGTTAGCTAAACTAGAAACTGATGAACTATTTAAGAATCACCAGGCTGCAGACTTAAATGATGGGACATCGGGAGCTGAAGACAGCTCAGATTTCATCTCAGAAGAAAAAGATGACAAGGTGGATTCAAAGGAGGCTGCGCCTGGCATTGCACATATTGGCTGAGAAAGTGTGGTAACATGTAAATGTGGGTGTGGATTTAGACTTAAGACTTAAAGGTGGCACTGGCTATCCTGTCAATTTATTAGAATGGCCAGGTTGATAGCTAGCCTTTTCATTTAAAACTTTTGTTTGGGTGAGTGCCTGTGTTATGTGTGCATTCCTCGTTTGCCTTTGGCCCCTTTCTTTTGTGGTTTGTAATGAGCATTTGAATGACATCAAAACTGTTTTTAGTGTTCATCGGCAGTCATCATGTTAGTTTGGTGACCTAGTGCAGCAATACAAAAACGGAAAGATTTGCATTGATTCTGATTACTCATCTTTGTGTACATCTTGCATCATAATTCAGATTATACCACCTGACCTGTATGGCGTTGACAATTTTTTTTGCAGGACGTTGTCAAGTTCACCGTTGCTCGATTATTCAATCCAAAGAACAGATAATGCTATTAGCTATTTCTTGTGCCAAATAGGAGTTTAGTCATGTTCAGATGCAGTGGAGGCCTGGGGGGAATACACACCCTTGTAATTGCTAACACGTTGTCATTATTCACCCTCAAGTGCACGTATAATTTCATCCGACTTGTTGCATCTTGGACACTTGGTTGATATTGTAATCATCTTTTTTTTTTGTTTTTTTTTTCTAAGCTTAACTAGATATGGATAAACCACGATTAATGATTATAGATTATACTTAACCCACAACAATATAAGAATATGAACTACGTGTAGGATACCAAAGCAGTAACAAGAGTGCGACTATTGAGACTTCCAAATTTGCTCATTAGACCTCACTCTATTATGAATTATTAAATAACATATATATCCTCATACACAATGACTCTTAAGGACAATAATTATACAAAAGAAATATTATATTTATCCTCTCTAGACTTTCCAATTCAATAATAATTGATTACATTCTTTATTATTTTTCTTATATATTTTTGTTTTTCCTAATTTCTTTTTATTTAAAGCATAT
>NC_020496.1:17580964-17590227 GCF_000184155.1 Fragaria vesca subsp. vesca | reverse complement strand
CAAAAAGGTAAAAAAAACAAAAAAACAAAGAATGAGAGGTCTATTGAGTGAATAAGAGGTAAAATAAGTAATTAATTGATCGAAATATATGTCAATAAATAACTAAGGTTATGTTAGGAATTTGAAATGAGGTCTAGTAAGAAAATGTTTATATTGAAAAGTAAAAGGGAGGTGTAGAGAGAATGAGAGGTATATTGAGCAAATTTGGAGGTCCCAATAGCCGCACTCCAGTAACAATCTTATTCTACGATTGAACAACAATAACAATCTTATCTCAGATTTGAAATAGAAATAAATATATTGAAATAAAACATGAATGCAAGTAAAAACTGACTTGATTGAGATGATAAAAGCATGCTTGTAGCAATCTTCTAAGACATAAATACGCCATACTCTTGTGCACGTAGTTCTTCGATGTCTATCTTGCATAGGGCTGCCACTTGGTTTGGTAAATACCAAACTGATCGAAAACCGACCGAAAATTTATGATTTGGTAAACCGAATTTTGGTAATCGAAATCAAAAAACCGAAACCGAGAAATACCGAAAAAGTTGGTTTGGTTTTTGTTAAATACCGAATTTACCGAAATTCTAATTATTTAAAGACTTATATTTCTAAAAACACACAGACTAATAATCTTATCTCACGTTTTCAATTGTATATACCATTTAGTAAAAAACAAGACAATGAATAGAAAAATTCAACTATACTTGATAGCATTCGGGTATCAATTAAAGCGATCAACTTTAATTCAATGTTACTTGTTATATAAAAACGCTCTTACCTACCTGTCTTAGTCGATTCATCACACACACACATAGACAAACCCACTTAGATGACATGTTACCGCCCATGTAAAAATTTAGGAATTTTTTTACCTCTCTTGATGATAGGGCTCCCCATAGGAAGCACAAGCGTAAATAGGGTTAGCCGCCTTGATGAAGGCCAAAACATTATCAAAAATACCTAATTTTTCTACCATAGTCGTATTTCACTATATTGATCACATCATAGTTCACAAGGTTTTTGAAAATTTTGCTTCCTCTTTGTAGTTGGTTCACAAAGATGTACATATGCATATAACTTACTAAATAAGTTATACCACATTATCAGGCATGTTGTGGTTCCAATGTTTACAATTCACAAAATTAAAATTCGACCGTCTGATGTGATCATTATAGTATAATACAATTATGATAGAAAATTCAATTGTACTCAATAATGCTCGGGTCTTGATCAAAGCGGTCAACCATAATTTAACGTCACTTATTACATGAAAAAGCTTTTACTGCCCTTATGTGACTTATTTTGGTCGACTCTTCCACACACATACTTTCACATAGATGACACATAACTTGTTGTTCATATAAAAATTTGGAAACATTTACATCCTGACTATTTCGGTAGAAAATTAAACCATGCTCGATAATGTGTACTAAAATGACTATCTTTTGTATATGTATTATTAGACTCTAGAAACTCAAGTGATATTTAAATTTTATAGTTTTGTATTGTTTTGTTATATTTTGAAAATATATTTGTTGTGAAGTTTGGTAATACCGAAAAACCGACATCCGAAGTTGGTAAGATTTATCTCATACCGAAGTTTTTGGTTTGGTAATTGAAAGTCATATTTCATTACCGAAAGCTTTGGTTTTGAAGTTGATAACGCCCATTACCGATTCGAACCAACCGAGTGGCAGCCCTAATCTTGCATGATACAATTTACCAAATTTAGTCAATGCAGTTCATGATTAATAATAAGAATATTAAGTGCTACGTTTATAATGTGTTTCCTACCTTATTTGGCTAAGTTATTCTCTTAATAATGACATTTCTGACATATTTTGTGATTATAGAGACATTGAGAGCATAAACAGAGAAAAGAAGGCTAAAAGTGAAGAATCATAATCGAAGTAGGATTCCTAGTCCAACTAGGAAACATAGTCCGAATCAAAGTAGGAATCCTAGTTGCATCAGGAGTTAGCGAGGCTCATAATCATCATCGAGAGAAGAATCATACTCAAACTAGGAGTCTTAATCAAACAAAGAGTCTCACCAAAGCGCAAAACTGAGAAAATCGATGGATAAGTCGTCTAGGAAACTTTCATGTTTCAATTTGGAAAGCTTCCCTATTTCATTCTAAGAAATTTTCTTACTTTAATTTAGGAAACTTGCTACATATGATACTTTCATGTTCTGACTTTCCTTAAGTTTTTTGAAAGACTTTCTATTTGTGTGAGACATGGATTAGCATGTCACAGAGGAAGACAAATTCAAGTGGAAGAATGACTCCTTTTTGCCGTGAAAAAAAAAATGGAATGACGCCATTCTCTAGGCTAGGGTTTTGGCTGTGAGTTTTCAAAGTGTTGGAGTTGGACTCTTAATGCGAGTTCTCAAGATAGAATCAATGAGTTTTTATGCAACAACTGTTCATATATATAGGAGAGTAATTCGTTTTTATCTTAAATCATATTTATCTTAATTCTCATTGGCTAGATAACATAATCAGTTGTTGTTTTCTCTTGAAATAGGAAGCCTTGCCGTGCTCACCAACTAGAATGAGGCAAAGTCGGATTCCAACTCTCCCTCGGAGAGAGTTTGACGTCAAAAGGAGGAGAAGGAAACTGCTCTTGCCGTGAGTTTCAAGAGTTAGAAATCCAATTTAATTATGGAGTTCATTGTAGCCCTCATGTAACGAGTCATTGTCTTAACCGTTGAAACGCAGTGTTTGATGCACTCCAATATGGTTACTAACCGAGCCCAATTGTGTATCCAGGCCCAAATAGCTGTTTTTACTTATTTAAGCCCATGTTAGGCCCCAAATATGTAATGATGTCGTTTTATTGTTTTAGTCCGGACTATATAGTTGGAAGCTAGATGCAATGTAATCACATCTGAATATTGAATCAATTTACTTTCGTTTTCTTAGTTTCTCTTAGTTTTGGTAGTTAGGGTTTCAAGATCCCTTACATCTGGTATCAGAGCCCTTGCTCTGGGCCTCATGGCTAAAAACAAGGATGTAGGTGCTAACCAGCTTACTGCTAAGTCTCAAAGTCGTGCTCTTGCCTCTTTCAGACTAGAACTAAACAATCAGACGGAGCTCATTGCGACTCAGATTGGGGAGCTTCAGGCCTCTATGAATGCTTTTAGATCTGAAATGAGGGCAGAAATTCGAGCTCTGAAGGAGTCCTCTACAGCTGGTGTGGAAACAATAGTTTCTACTCCTCTCAAACTCGGAACTATTCAACCAGTGGGTTGCTCTACTGCTCTGGAGGGTTTCCAAGACTCATCCGTCTCTACACAAGCTATGGTGAGCTCGTCTTCGAGTTCCCAAGGAGGATCACCACCGTTCTCATTTGCTCCGCCGCGCCCACCTGACCCCCTACCACTCTTAGTTCCCAATCTCTCAAAGTCTCGCATCAAGCAAGCCTCCGGAGAGTCGATTCCAGCCACTCGAGGAGTGAAGAAGTGCAAGTGCCTGTGTAATACCCCGAAAATTTGATGTTAGTTTCTAATATTATTTTGGAAATTATTTAAGTAAGAGTTGTATGAATTTGTGGTTTAGCGAGTGGACTGGAAGTAGTCGAGTTTTTATTTCCGTGAAAATGCTTTATTTTGAAGGGTCAAGAGTTGACTTTTTAATCTATTGGGTTTCTCGGAAAACTTCCTTCACGAAAGTTGTAGAGCACAACGATACGAGTTCGTAAACATGTGGCACGCGTAAAACGGACTTCGTATGAGAAAGTTATGGTCATCGGAAGTTCGTGGTTTTAAAGGAATTTAGGGTTAAATAAGAAAAGTGTTAGGTTCCCTTTCATTTTTACCGGAACCATCTCTTTCTCCCTCCATTCTCTCTCTAGAGATACCTTCGGTATCTGAGTTTTCCAGCTGACCCGACCCGGACCCGGTTGACCCGACCTGACTTTTCCGGCCGACTCAGACTACGGCTCCGGTCAGGTTTTCTTCCTCTCCTCGGTGTGATCCTCCCTGTGTGGGTGGGTGAGAGCGACTCGGGTTTGATTGCGAGAATCGAACGCCACAAAGAGGGTGGCGGACCCGACTTCGACCCGGCGACTTTCCGACCATGTACGGCGACGAATGGAGGTGAGGCTGCTCCGTTCTTGAAGCTTTCTTCCGTCTAAGCACGTTTCAAGATGCCATTCACCTTGTTTTGAGGTCTAGAAGTCGGTTTGAGCCGCCTTGGCAGCCGGTCTTCTTTGGACGATTTCGGCCGAATTGGCTCAAACGTCAGGTATAAAAGATGCTCCCCTCTCCTCAATCTACAAGTTTGATGTTTTGAGTTTGTCCAAATTCGGAAGTTTTGTGGTGGCGCATGGGGCCCACTCGCTGCTCTTCTGGTGTCGCGTGGCGGCGCATCCGGTAGTGTCTGGGGTGTTTTGTGGTGCTGGTTAGATAGTACTCTTCGATACGAACGTGTTGATATGTGGGTTGTAGGTTTTGGTTATCAATATTGTATGCTAAGGTTTCCCCTTGGAGTTGAGTTTCGTTCGGTTCATTTTTGAGTAAATCCGAATATGAGAATCTGGTTAGTTCTATGGGATGTGTTGGACGTTTCGGCGACCTTTTAGAGGTCAAGGAGGAAGTTTTGTCGTGAGAGGCAAGCTCATGGGTTAGGACTTGAGTTTCGGTTTGAGTCGGTTAATGTTGTTTTTCATAGTTACTAAGGTTAACGTTTTTGTTAATAGGTGACTTGTGGGTGTGGTTTTGTGCTATATGCTTGTGTTGTGCGTGCGAAGACGCAGCTAGATTTGAGGTGAGTAAAATCTCACTAAGGTCCACTTTATGACCTATTTATTTTGATGATGATGATTTTGATGATGATTGTGATGTTGATTTTGATGATGATGATGATGATAATTGTTATGATGACGATTATGATGATGATGAGATTAATGATAATGATGATAATGTTGATGGAAATGTTGATGATATGATGATGATGATGATGATGATGATAATTGTTATGATGACGATGGTAATGGTTTTGATGATGATTATGATGCAATTTTTATATTGTGAGTAAATCTCACATGGGTTCATAAGGAACCGAGTTTATTTTATAATTTTATTATTGTTAGTTGTGAAGTTGTCCTTAAAGGAAAATGATTTTTGTTTTAAAAATAAATGAGCTTGATCGTCAACGGCTCATGGGTAAATGAAAATATGTTTTCTGGTAAAATAAAATCTTTCAAAAGGACTTCTGATCATGTGATATTGTGATGTTGAAATATGGTTGTTGATATATTATTCTAGTGGGAATATTTATGTCTTCGTTTATATAAATATATCTAGGCGGAAAGATATAATTTATGAAATGCTCGTGTTGTTGTCGATGGTATATTTTATGTTGTGAATTGTTGTTTAAATAGTCAAACCGGGTTCCAAGTCTTTAATCGGGTGATTGGTTACGGTTATGATTATATTATTAATTTGTGATTTGATAAGTGTTATGATGAGAGAGTATTTGAATGCGTGCCTTAGTGTGGTTTTGTGCATTAGTTGTGTATGTGTGTGCCTTAGTGGTGATTCTTAGATTAGGAGCCTTCGTGGTGGACCGGGAACCAAGCCTTGGCCGGGTGATTGTTTACGATCAGTAATAAAGCTCTAGTCTGTCAGTCGGTACTTCATGGGGGATGACTAAGTGTTGACGAACCCATGAGTACGCATTGTTGGTTACTTATGGGGGATGACTAAGTGTTGGCGAACTCATAAGTAAGAGTAGAGAAATGATTGTATGATATTCTTATATGTTGTCTTTTAAAATTCCTTGTTTTAAATATTTCCTGAACTATGCCTTTTTGCAGGATTTCATTTTGATTTGTTTGATTGTGAATTGTTGCGTTTCCTTTTAATTATTTGTTTCATTTATGATTTTGAGTGATTTTGAATTATTGTGTTTTTCTTAATCGCTTCTTTTGAATTCTCTTATTTTTAAGTGATTCATGAACTAAGTTATTAAGGCAGGAATCACCAATTTTAATTATATGTGATGTTGAGATTGTTGAGTTAATATTTTGAGAGTTACTCATACGAGCTTTTTAGCTTACCGGGTTTGTTGTTTACAACTTGGTGCACCAATTCATGGTGTAGGGGTTAGACCTGCAGGTGATGATCAGAAGGTTTGAGGCAGTGGCCTAGGAGCTGGGTTTTTGACGATATACATTTATTTGTATTTTTGGTAGTTGTTTTTAAGCTCATGTGAGCGAAGTAGTTTATTACTAGACTTTTGGAAGTTGATGTAATTAAGGAGATTAAATGTTTAACTCGGTTGATGAATCGACATTTACATTTCCAGTATTTGTTTTTAGTTTTGGAAATTGTTGAGCAGGTTATGGGATATTTAGAATTTGAGTTTTATCATACCCAAATTTTTGAAATTTATCCTTCGAAAATTGGGGTATGATAGCCTGAAGCACAATAAGCCCTTGATGCGCAAGCCCTCATTCAAGACGATGATTGACAGCACTGTGTCGGCCCAAGTGAACAACACCCAGGCGTCCTTCTTTTCAGGTCCAACTTCAGGTGAAAATGGGAGAGAAGGCCATGCACTCCACCTGCTCGATGAAATGCCCAAGTCAAAGTGGTTGGGAAGTGCAAAAAATGCTGATTCTGCTCTTACGAGTATTCGAGATAAAGGTGGGGGATATGCAATTGCGGTGAACAATGCAGAAGAGAATGAAGGTATTGATGAATATGTTGGGAAGGTTATTCAACTTGAGGATGTCAATGCTATATCGGAGATGAAAATTAGCACTCAACTTATTAACAGAATGGATATGTTTAAGGTTGCTTCCAGGAAAAAGGTTCATGCTGATGGGATTGTAATTACTAGTCACAACCATGTGAACAGGCACAATGAATCATGGGACATGAATACTTGTTGAGAAGTCTAATGATGAGAAGATAGGCCAATATACTATATTATGGAATGAATTTGGGAAACCTGTTAAACTTGGTATTATTGAAGGTGCAGCTAAGTCAAATGGGGTTAGAGGTTCAGTAGTGCAGTGGTATGCTCGGGAATGTAATAAGTTGTTGCTGGTAGTTCAAAAAAAGGGTGTGGTAGCAAGGAGACCAAAGTGGCATTTGACACTACACTTGATGGAAATTTGTTTGACATATCTGAAGGCACACATGCTTTAATTATAAATGGGGAAGTGAAGGACTTTGAGGTAGATATTAGAGAGCATCATGGATTAGACTCTTTATTGGTGACTAACATTTTTCATGCATTCTGTCTTCTTGTGGCTAAAATGAGCATTTCAGATGTTTATGGAGCCTTGCATATTCCTAATAAAGCAAGATTAGAGGAGAAACAACAAGTTGACATGAACAACAATGGGTTCTTATTTAAATCTAATATTTTTGGTCTCATTTGTTTAACCTCTATTGATGTTGCAGCTAGTACAAATAGCTGTGAGTACATCTTGAATGCCTTGATTGACGATCCCTCAAGGAAGCCGTTCCATCTACTACTTCATGATGTGTGCAAGACTGGTGGTATTGGAATTGTACATGTGCTATGGCCTTTCAATGTTGTTGTGGCTATGCCAACTTACTTCAACGAGTCTCAGAGACAGACTACAAAGGATGTTGGGGTCATTGATGGCCTTAATGTGCCTCGTATCATCAATGAGCCTACTACTGCTGCCATTGCATATGGGCTTGACAAGAAGACAAACAGTGTTGGTGTGATGAATCTGTTGAATTTTGAGCTAGGTGGAGGTACGTTTGATGTCTCTTGACTTAAAATGGAAAAAGGGATATTTGAGGGCATCAACTTCTATTCAACCATTACCTGTGCTAAGTTTGGGGAGCTGAACATGGAATTGTATAATAAGTGTAAGGAGTTTGTTGAGAAGGGTTTGAGTAATGCAGTTTCTAGTGGGCATCTTTGCATGTTATATGTGAAATTTAAATTACTGAGAGTTCCAGTTCATTTGAATAACAGCTGAGGCTTCACATATGACTGGCATCTTGAAGTCAATTTTGAGAGCACAACAAGAAATACATAGAAGACAGTTGGAGAAGGGAATTTTGAACATGCTTGGCTCAGCTTCATAGTGAGTGAATCTATTGTTATGAAATTCTCTGTTAGTTTACTTTACTCGACAACAACTTGGTGCAGGTTTGAGCTTGTAGCTTTTGGAAGTGTCGTTTGCTCTCGAGTACACTATGAATATGAACACAAGAGTGTCACATGGGTCAACAATATGAAGGTATTGTTCCCAGTTGGGTTGTTCAGATCATGTGACACACAAGAAACATTTCAGGGAAGAATTCCTTCTACCTCATGGTTCAATACCTAGCTATATGGATACAGTGCAAAGAGATCTTCACATAGGGACAAATCCTAGAGTGGTGGAAGTGATGGGTCTGAAGGAAGCCTTATTCTTGGGTAAGATAATTTTATGCAATGGAAATTATTCAGGGAAGGCTTCACTTCTGAATCAACCATCTGCTCATGTCATTGGTGCTACTAATTATGGGTCCAAAAATGATGCTTGTCAAATGAGGATCAATGACAAGACAAAGTTATCAAGACTGGCTTATCATCTTAAGAAACAAGAGAAGAGTAGTATGTTAGATGCTACTGATGATTACATATCTGCTGCTACATATCAGGTATTGATGATCACTTTTGTGGATACTAAGCTAGCTTGCAGGTGCTTGTTTGAGCTTCAAGTTTCAAGAATGGTACTTCTTTCATGCTGGATTAAGGGTCTGGAAGGTTATCATGTTCTCATTATGGCAGGATTGAAGGTTTGTCTACTCCTTATGTTGATTGCTTGGTATAGAGCAAGGTTTTAAAAAACGGCCTAGGCGGCCGCCTGGGCGCCCGGAGAAGGGTTGCCGTCCCGATTTTAGGAAATCGGCGGGTCTAGGCGGCTGGCCGTTTTTTGGCCGCCTGGGCGGCGCCTAGGCGGCTGGGCGAGCGCCTAGTCGGCTAGGTGGACAAAAAACGTTTTTTTTTTTAGTGTAAAACGAAAAAAAAAAAAAACTAGTACCCTAAGTCGCTAACTGCCTCATGGACTCACCTCTATTCTCTCTTCTCAGTCTTCTGAGTTCTCTCTTCATCTCTCATCTATGTCAACTCTCCTCTCTTCGTCTCTCACTCTCTCATCTATATCTCTCCTCTCTTCGTCTCTCATCTCTGTCCCTCCTCTCTGTCTCTATTCTCTCCTCTCTCATCCCCTCTAGTCTCTCATTCTCTTAGACTCTCACTCTCTTGTTCCCAG
>NC_020496.1:17555443-17580944 GCF_000184155.1 Fragaria vesca subsp. vesca | reverse complement strand
GGATGGATCAAGTCATGAGACAAGAAGAAAGAAGCGCTTTCTTGGACCTATGGATCGTTATGCATCCGCCATTGATCCTGATTCTTCATTGGATGAAAGCAAGAAGATGAAGCAAAAAAATATCAATGATTCACTTTTTAAGGAAAGAACACATAATGTGCATCAATATTTGGCTAGATGGGTGTATGAAGCCGGTCTTCCTTTCCATGCCATTGAGAATGATAGTTTCAAGAGGTTTGTGGAAGCGGTTGGGCAATTTGGCCTGGGTTACAAACCACCAACTCAATACCAATTAAGGGAGCCATTGTTGAAGGAAGAGGTGGAGAGAACTAAGGGCTTATTAAAGAGGCAAGAAGAGGAGTGGGCAAAGAATGGTTGCTCTATCATGATCGATGCATGGAGTGACCGGAAAAGAAGAAGCATCATGAACTTGTGTGTTAATTGTGTGGAAGGGACAATCTTTTTTTCTTCTAAGGAAGCATCGGATGAGTCACTCACCGGAAAGTATATTTTTGAATATGTGGACAAGTGCATAGAAGAAATTGGGCCACATAATGTTGTTCAAGTGGTGACGGATAATGCTTCAAACAACATGATGGCGGGAGATTTGTTGAAGTTGAAGAGGCCAACAATATTTTGGACTTCTTGTGCAACTCACACCATCAATCTTATGCTTCAAGGAATTGGCACCCAACCTAAATTCAAGAATGTGATTGACAAGGCAAAGAGTTTCACCATCTACATTTATGCACATCACAAGACTTTGCACTTGATGAGAAAGTATACAAAGAAAAGAGACATAGTGAGGCCGGGAGTCACAAGATTTGCAACCGCTTTCCTTACTTTACAAAGCTTGATCGAGAAAAAGATTGAATTGAGATCTATGATTACTAGTGGTGAGTGGAGTGAAAGCAAGCATGCAAAGAGTGCAAAGGGGAAGACAGCTGCGAGTATTGCTTTGAGTCCTTTTTGGAATGGAGTAAATCTTTGCTTGAAGGTGTTTGCCCCTTTAGTCAAGGTGCTTTGCCTTGTTGATGGGGATCGGAAGCCATCAATGGGCTTTGTGTATGGAGAGCTACAAAAAGCTAGAGAAGAGATTAAGAAGACATACAAAAATCAAGAAGCTCATTATCGTCCAATCCTTGACATTCTTGATGGGAAAACCCGTGAACGACTTGATAGTCCATTGCATTTAGTGGGATACCTCTTGAACCCTTATTACACATATGTTGATCCAAGCATTGTAAATGATGGAGTGGTTATGGATGGGTTTATTGAATGTGTGGAGAAGTTCTTTGGTGATGATCTTGACATTCAAGATAAGGTGACCAACGTAAAATTGCACAAGTACTTGAACAAAGAGGGTTCATTTGGAAAACCTATCGCTTTGAAGGGATGCTCACAAGATAATGAAAATTATAATCCGGGTAAGAAGACTTCATAACTTTTTTTATTTTGTCATTAGTATTGTTTATTTGTTTTGCTTTTGTAGTTTTGACTAATTAATAATGTTGTTGGCTTTTTATATTTTTGTAGTTGGTTGGTGGAATATTTATGGAAATCAAGTGCCAAAATTGCAAACTTTGGCTAAAAGAATACTTGGTTTGACAACAAGTTCATCCGGATGTGAAAGGAATTGGAGCGCTTTTGAATGGGTAATTATTTGCTTAATTTATATAGTTTTGCACTCATAGTCTCATAATATTCAAGGATAATTTACTCTCTTTTTAATTTTTATTCTTAATTTAGATTCATACAAAGAAAAGAAATAGACTTGATGCAACAAGGTTGAACAATTTAGTCTATGTTCAATTCAATGCCAAGATTCTCAACAAAAAGAAAAGAGAGAGAGAAAAATGTGGATGTTCTCCTTGCTAGTGAAGCTACTAATGCACAAGGTTGGATTGTTGATGGTGGTGATGAGGATACTTTGTCCGATGTCACTAATGAAATGGTTGGAAATGATTTAGGAGTGGATAGTGGCTTAGAGCCTAGGAGAAGTTTTAGAATTCAAGAAATAAGAGAACTTGAAGAAGATTTTGATTCGGATGAAGAGGAAGAAGAAACTATGGATTTTGATTTTGACTCCGATACCGAAGAAGTACTTGAAGGATATGGAGAAGAAGAATTGGAGGAGTAGGCTTGCAAGAATGTATTTTTCTTTATTTGAATTGTTTTTTGGACATTGTTGCCTAGTTGGTGAATTGTGTTTTTTATTTTCGGATTTTCTTAAGGACATTGTTGTTTAATTGCATTTCTTACTTGCTTCAATTACATTGTTGTTGAAATGTTGAATTGTATTTCTTATTTTCCTTAGAACATTGTTGTTAGTACATTTTTAAGGACATATGTTATGTATTTTCATTATTTTCAGCATTATATGTTGTTTTTTCATTATTTTTAGACATTATAATACCTATTTTAATTGTATTTATATAATTATTTGTTATTAGAAAATAAAATAAATACAAAAATACAAATCCGATTAATCCCCGATTAATCTTTTGGACGCTGTCCGCCCGACTAGCGCCCAGCGTTTTTTAGAACCTTGGTATGGAGCTATTAGTGTTGTTCTTGCAATGTCTCTTACACTTGAACTTGTGGAGAAGCTTGGAGAAGCCTGAGTGTGTTAAGACTTTGATTCTGAAGATGAAACTTGAGGACAAGTTTATGTTGAAGGGGGAAGAAATGTAACGAGTCATTGTCTTAACCGTTGAAATGCAGTATTTGATGCACTCAATATGGTTACCACCGAGCCCAATTGTGTATCCAGGCCCAAATAGTTGTTTTTACTTATTTAAGACCATGCATGTGTTAGGCCCCAAATATGTAATGATGTTGTTTTATCGTTTTAGTCCGGACTATATAGTTGGAAGCTAGCTGCAATGTAATCACATCTGAATATTGAATCAATTTACTTTCTTTTTCTTTTTCTCTTAGTTTTGGTAGTTAGGGTTTTCAGATCCATTACACCTCAAATCAAGATTAAATTAATGGTTAGGAGGAGAGCAAATTTAAGGTATCAACTATTGACGTTTCATTCATTATTCATTCACACAAAATTTAGAAAAACCACTTGTGTGTAATGATAGATTAAGGACGGGGAACATCGTCTGAGTGAATGTACAACACCTCTTTATGCAGCAGAAAGAGTGCGTGAGCACTTACAGAAGTATGGTGCAGACTACCGGAAGAAAAAGGATGCAACCTTCGGGGTAGTCGTATGTGGTTGGAGTGAAAAAATAAAATTATGAAATATTATCATATGAACGGCAAAGAAACAGTTTCTTTATACTTTGATTTGCATTCTTTGACAAATGGTTTAGTGATTTTTTTATCTTTTTATTTCATGCAGGGGTTGAACAATATGAAGTTACACTGGTGGGCGATTCGACTCAACAACATAGTGTGTTCTATTTGTCAAAGAGGTTTGTCCTTCTATTTGTAAGTGGAGCTGAAATTATTGAGGACTCGTTAAAGAGGTTTGTCCTTCTATTTGTACATTTACCAATGTGTTCTCGGTTCCTATGTATACATGCTTATGAATTTTGTTGTGAATCTGACATTTAGGTTTACGATAAAGACTTTGTTGTGTTTTATGATAGACACGACTATATCAATTTTTTTTTTTGAAAAGAAATATATGAACGTCAATTGGAAATGAGAGTTTAGAATTGTGTAGAATTGTGTTACATGAGTTCAATAATCTATCAAGTTTAAAGTAGATTAAAATTCAGTTACATCCATAAACTTGTCTCATTAAACGAAAGGGACCATGATCTAGTCTCATTAAACAAACGAGGCCATAAGTTCCAAGTAATCAAAACAACATCTTAACCAAATTCATACCCTCCAATAGTGCAAAAGATCTCAGCAGTTCTCTATAATGAAGAGATCAGTTTATATGCTCACGAGAGACACGACTATATCTAATGTCAAAAATATATTTTGTGAAATTCTCTTGTATACATATGCACTGAAATCAGAGTAAAATCATTAACTAGACCATACTCTCATCATTGTAATTATTCTTTGCTACTCAGACATTCAATTCAAAGACTTTTTTTTTGAGATAATATTTCAGATGTTATAAAGTTCTCAAGGTGTATCTAATTAAAATTAAATTAATATCAGTAAGTTACATGTAACCAAATCATGTCCGGAAGCTTATAGACCTAGTAAACTTGCCTTGATTCATTTATCCACACCCAAGAAGAGTCGGCCAAACTTCAAAAGATGAAATTATCTTAACTCAGTAAGTTACATGTAACCAAATCTTGTTTGGAAGCTTATAGACCCAGTAAATTTGCCTTGATTCATTTGTTTACACCCAAGAGGAGGAGTCAGCCAAGCTCTCAAAAGATGAAATTACCTTACAATGGGATAAGCTAGTTGACTCTTGGCTAAATCCTAATAGGGTGGGTCAGGGTCACCCAAACTCTCAAATGAAACAGTCTCATATGTTCAGTGTAATATCTCGCTATTTGCATATGAGAGACAATAGTCACAAGATTCATGCTCTGTGTTAGTAAAATGTTTCTTCCGAACATGATTTTACAAAACTTCACATGAATTAAACCAGTCAAAGCAACATTCTGCGGACGACAGTTTCACCAGATATCACACAAAATTCAGTGGAAAGCGTAACCAATCCATACAGTCCCTTTTAATTTTAAAATCAAATCTGATTAGATGTCCCTCTAAGTTAATCAGACTCAAGATATGTTGATCTGTAGTGCGAATTATTACAAACATGCTATTTTCATTAAAAAGCATGTTTGTATACACTAGATTACGGTTATATAGCTCATCAATCAAACTTCCTTCAGCCTCACAGACATCCTTCCCATCCTCCAAAGAATAGATTTGAAGTTTTCCCCCTAGTATGAGAATCTATGCATGCTGATTTCGTAATTTTCTCCTCCATGACGTTCATATCAATTAGTGCATTCAAGTAAGACAAATTTGTTAACTCCTATAATTGCAATTCAGAGCCACTTCCACTTCTAAAAACCATGTTGTGTACATATAACGGCTTTTCATACTCATCCCCCACTATCATAACCACATATCTCTCATGTATCAAACTACATATAAAAACTACGGACATATTATCTCTTGTACGGTCCATAGGATTGTCACTAAACCACTTAGAGGCAGCCTTGCAAATATCTTCAATAGCATGTGCCTCTCCACCAATTTTACGTACTTGGTCCCACATTTCGTCTTGGACATCCAAAATCATCTTCAAGATCCTATTCTTATCACCAGAGAGGGTGACATGTACTTGTTTAAAGACTCTTACAGACTTCTTGTCATTTAGACTCTTCACAAACTCAATTTTCCTTAGTTTTTAGTATGGTTGAATAAAAACAAAATACTAGTTAAAGTTTAATGTACAATGGTTTGACTGCTTGATTGTTGCACTTTCATAAATCATGCAACATCATTTGTAGTTGTTATGTTTTTCATTATTTTGTTTTTTAATGTTGTTCATTTTGGGTAACTTCTGTCTAACACATTGTGTCCTATTACTCGGCTAATTTGAAATATAGTTTTGAGCTGTTTAGCACACTATGTCTTAGCACTCCCCTCATATAATATTGCAACTGCAAGCAGTCTATTTTTCAAATTCATTTCTTTTCCCCTTGTGGATAACCAAAGTACGTAGACAAAATTTTATGTTACTCAATTGAAAAATATTATTTCAGCGTATACTTACTCATTATAGTTATCAAACTCATGAATTTTCTATCATCAGTTTATTTAGATTGTATTTTTGTTGAAATTTTGCACTGGTTTGTTTGTATACTTAAGATTGTTGATCCAACTGTACGTTGAGGCCACAATGATTGATCTAGCATGGTGTGCTAATATATCACGATGTTTAAAATAACTAGTTCAAAGGATTTCAACAATCATCTCATATATCCCTAATTTGATTTCCGATCAATGAAGAGATCAGTCGATAAGCTCAATGTTATGATGAAACATATTTTTACCAATGAATATATCTAAAGTCTGTATTTTCTTTTCAAGATTTTTCTTTGTACATCTTTGTCTTAAAATAGTAGTGACATCATTAATTGGTTCTTGGTCTCATCATCGTAGTTGTTCTAGTTATTCTGAGTTTTCAATTCAAAAACCTGATTGATGCTCTAGAGCAAAAACATAATACTAGTAAAAGTTCAATATACAATAGGAGATGGTTTGACCGTTTGATAATTGTATTTTTTTTTTTTCCCTTCATAATCATGCAAGTACCAATGGAAATGGGTTTTTAGCTTAATTTACTAGACCCTTTTCCAATGGAAAGGAGTATGTATATTTTAGGTCATTGTCTATTGGGCAATGGTCTAAAAGACGTTAGGCATTAGGTGGGCGACGACCCATAGTCTAGCGCTTGAACAGCCTAGGCGGGGACTAGACGATTTACTTTTCTCACATTGAATTAATAAATATAAATTTTTTAACATGACCTTTATCCAAAAGGGAGCAATCCCACTTGTAAATTTACAAACAAAAATGAGTTCTAATTCAAAGCACCCTTAGCTCTTGGACACTCAACATAATCACCACTTAACAACTTCAAAATAACATTTTTCAAATGTTCAAATGTAAATGTTGCAAGCTGGCAAGTTTACAACTTCCATAAGTGCATAGCATAAGTCTTAAAAAGAAAGATTAAATCTAGTGATTCTTCAAGTTCTTCTTACACTTATTCTTATCCTCATATGAAGACATATTACACGGAGCCACATTCCCTTTTACATGGGCAATATGTTGCTTAAGCCGATATATTTCACCACTAAGTACTTTACCACATAACTTGCACTTCACCTTGTCTAAATTTGAAAGGTTCATCAATGCTCTATATTCCCATCCAACATCATTGGATTTACGCTTTAAATACATCTCATTCTCCAACGTTGTATTCGACACTTCAGAAGACGTTGTACCTGCCATTTCCTAACAAAAAATAAGTCAACTCCAATCACATTATTTTGAAGTTACTGAATTACGTACAAGAACTCAACTAGTGCATAACTAATTATATATAAGTTTACATGCACATTGCTATCCTTAGTTTCTTACTTCCTTATATAAGCATTTTCTATATATAATCATGCGATTCATGCCAAGTTGCCAACACAAATTAAAACTACATAAGCATGATTATTGATTGAATAATTTGAATTCAAGTTTAGATCAATCAAACGACATGAAAGTAGATTCATACTAGATGTAAAAAGGTGTTCGTCTCCCTGCCACCAAATTGTACAGAGAACAGAGTATATACTGCTTGATGAGTTGATGTCTTAAGGATCAATTCTCAGATTCTCAGCTGTATGTATAAGGACGAGAATAAAACCTAAAAATGCAACAAGCCAACAACACAGTAGTAAGTACTTAGTACCTAGTACTAAGAGTCTAAGAATGGAACAACCAAACAAGGACACAAGAAAACAACACAGTATTATTCATTTATTCATCGAATGATTTGAAGTAGAGGTTTGAAGATTGAAGAAGTATACGTCGTCAAGAGATGACGCCATGACTGAACAAAAGAGAGGGAGTCGACGGTGAGGTCGCTGACTGGCAGAGTCGCAAAGAATGGGGAAGTCGCTTAGTTTGGGAGATCAAAACGATGAGGTCACTGAGTTTGGGATAGATAGAACGGCGAGGAGGTCGATGAGTGTGGGAGAGGCAAAACGGCGAGAAGTATCGAATTGGGAATCAGATTAGGTTTTCAGTTTTAAAGCGTTTTAGTTTTTTTTTTTTGTTGTTGCCGCATCCTCCGCCTAGTCTAGCCTTCGCCTTGGACGCGCCTTGACCGCCTCGATAGCACCTTGACCGCCTAGGCGGTGCCTAGGCGACCCTCCGCCTAATTCAAACGCTTTTAGGAAAATCCGAGCGGCTTAGCTCCGCCTATAACCTGGGCGGCGCCTAGGCGGAGCCTTTTAGAACCTTGCTATTGGGTGCCTATTTTACTTTAGCTTTAGGATTAATTATCCAGTTAATTAACCACTCTTGTTTCAGCTTCTATTATAACTAATTAAGAAGTACCAAAATAATATTATTCAAAACATAAAATTTCAATATCGCATCATACACATGTTGGAGGGATGAATGCATATTTATCACTTTCTAGCTTGTCTCATGCATGATCAATTAATGTAGTAAAGCCAAGCAAAAAGGTACGAATTCATATCTAGGATGTTGTTCAATGATGATCGACGCAATATAGGTTAATTAATTGAAACAAGTAAAAAGCAATTTCCTGTACAATATAATGACTACAATATGGTTTTTCAGATTCTTGTTTTCTTAATCGATCATGCTCGATAAGGAAGCCTTCACATTGTTTCCTTTCCTTTAGAGTTGGGACCCTTCCTCGCTCCCTATATCATAAGAAGTTAAGAACTAGGATGGGTGAATGAATGGCACACACTTACACACGAATTGTTTCACGATTTCTGTTAAAGCGGTTCTCACTTTCATTAACCCTTGATGTTGAAGAAATTAGGGTTGGGCTCCGTCCTAAACCGGAACTAATTTTCGAAAGATTGGACTAGACCGACGACTATTAAACCAGACCAGGTTGGATGCTTTTGAATGCAGAGACCGGTAAAAGCTTAGACTGGCAAAAACCGGCCGGTCTTGTCGGTGCTTCTCCACTCCCACAAATGTAACCACTCGTCTTTCTCTAACGAAAAACTCCACATGCAGAGCGAGCTTGACATGATCGTTGTCACGACACTACCTCCCTCTCTAACCTGGTCCGTGACCTCAACTTGCTCCTCAACGTTCTCCACTAGTCAAACGCCACCCGGCTCCGAATCAGCGACTTCGAGTTCATGAAGAAGGCTTTGGAGTCTCTCCTTCAATTAGCTTCTTGAAGACGATAACAAGGTCGCGAGCCTAGTTGCCAAAGAAGGAAACATGGCGTATTTGATTCACTTGCTCGATTCACAAGTTGAACCTCACTCAAACATGAACGACTCTTCCAAATGCCCAATATAAAGTTCTAACTATGAAGAGACGACACAACTATGGTTGATGATGGTCGACAACTCAACAATTACCACTTTCCAGTCGTCTCATGTGTCTCTGATGATGGATGTTGCGATGTTGCGTGATTGAGTTTAAGATTTGTGATTTAGTCTAGAATTGGTTTGGGGGTTTTAGAATTGGGTTTTATTTTTGCAATCTCATGTGGTTACTCTTAAGAGTAGTATTCTAGAATCGTAAACATTAACAATTAGTCTATGACACCTAACTACTACCGGGTTTTCAGGCCGCATTTTTTTTGCTAATCTTGGGGACCGGGACCGATCCGGCACATATTAGGCCCGGCCTGGAACGGACAGAAATAACATATTTTCAACAAAAAAAAAAGAGCTGACCCGGACCGACCGGTTCTGATCGGTTTAGCCACCTATGGACGAAAAGGCTATACAAGACGCCCACTTTCATCCAGCCTCCTCGTCACGTGCCACCGCCATTCCATCTCACTTGCAAAATATAAATATCAGCGACTCTGCACCCGTAGTTGTAAATCCAACCTCCTCTTCTCTCTCATCACACTGAGACTGAGAGAGAGACCCAAACCCTCCAAAACCCTAGAAATCTGGAACCGCCATTGGAGCTCCACAAAGCTCCACCTTCACCGCGAAGCAACGCAACCGGGGTCAGCTCTCTACGCCTCTCCTCACCGTCCTTATCCGTAACCTCCCACACCTTAACCGCTCGGCTAGGGTTTTCTAGTGTCGATTTAGTTTCTGGTTCCCGATATGTGGAACAACGGCCAGATTGTGCCGCCTGGCACCGGTGGCTCGTCGATTCCGCCACCGCCTGCTGCTCAGCCCTCTTATACGGTGCTGCCGCCTCCGGCAGATGCCGAGGCCGTGCTCGAAGAGAAGGCTCGTAAATGGCAGCAGCTCAATTCCAAGCGCTACAGCGACAAGCGCAAGTTTGGCTTCGTTGAGACGCAGAAGGAGGACATGCCTCCGGAGCATGTCAGGAAGATTATTAGGTCTGTTTCTTTTGTTCTTAGCCTTCATTTTTTGGTTATGTATCTAATTGATATTTTCGGATTTCGTCTTTGTTTTCAGATACTTGTATTTACTTTGTGATTGTGTTTATTCCCTAGTGAAAATCTAGAAATTAGTGTGAATCTATGTCGGGTATGAATTTGTACTAGAGGTTTGTTTGCTTCAGGTGTTTGTGATATGTGAAATTTATTTATGGGTTAAAAAGCGTTATGTGTGGAACACTTAAAGAAGCAGTAATAAAATGAAGCATAGGAGGAGCTGGATTTGGTGATCTGGTGATTTATGTGCTGTAAATGTTTGTGAAAATGCTTTGAATGAAATTTGTTTGTTCTTCAAGCATGAAGTTCTCATCGATCTGATAATTTAGACTTTGCATTGTATCTTAGTGATAGGAATCTTTAAACTGTGTATTGTTTTTGTATTGGCTTTTGTCATGAATCTAGTATAGTAGTGCTCTGAATTGCGTAGTGTTTAACTTGGTGTTTCTTTTTACAGAGACCATGGGGACATGTCCTCGAAGAAATTCCGTCATGATAAACGTGTGTATCTAGGAGCACTTAAATTTGTTCCGCACGCAGTTTACAAGCTTCTCGAGAATATGCCAATGCCCTGGGAGCAGGTATCCGTTCTTTGTCTATCCCTTTGTGTTTTCATATTTTGATCTACGTAAACTACAAGTTGGTACTCTACAACTCATTTTATCAAATTAATTTTGCAACAGGTCCGTGATGTGAAGGTTCTGTACCATATTACTGGGGCAATTACATTTGTGAATGAGATACCTTGGGTTGTTGAACCTATATATTTGGCTCAGGTGCTTATCCCTTATTATTCTGCTGCTGCTTTAATTAGAGATTGGTAGCCTGTTCTATATCATTTGTTGATTTTTATTGAATAGTTTTAATTTAAAATTTACAGTGGGGTTCCATGTGGATTATGATGAGAAGGGAGAAGAGGGATCGTCGACATTTTAAAAGAATGCGGTTTCCACCTTTTGATGATGAGGAACCTCCATTAGATTATGCTGATAATCTGTTAGATGTTGATCCTCTAGAGCCAATTCAACTGGAGTTGGATGAAGAAGAAGATTCTGCTGTTTATACTTGGTTTTATGACCATAAACCTCTAGTCAAGACAAAACTCATTAATGGTCCAAGTTATCGGAAATGGCATCTGTCACTTCCCATTATGGCAACTCTCCACCGGCTTGCAGGACAGCTGCTTTCTGATTTGATTGACCGCAATTATTTCTACTTGTTTGACATGGAGTCATTCTTTACAGCAAAAGCACTGAATATGTGCATTCCAGGTATATATCTTTATGTCCATTCTTTTCTTTTTGCTTAGATGCATAAGCGAAGATGTTGCTTAATACATTCTGCTAGTGGTGTATATTGCTTATGAAGGGTGCAAACTCAATTCCGTAGAGGTGTATATTGGTTTAGAAATGTGGATTCTCTTTACTGTTTCATTAGACTCAATTTACTACACTATTTGCAGGTGGGCCTAAGTTTGAACCGCTGTATCGGGATATGGAGAAAGGGGATGAGGACTGGAATGAGTTTAATGACATTAACAAGCTGATTATTCGGTCACCTCTCAGAACAGAGTACAGAATTGCATTCCCTCATCTCTACAATAATAGACCTAGGAAGGTAAAGCTCTGCGTGTATCACACACCCATGGTAATGTACATAAAAACTGAAGATCCTGATCTACCTGCATTCTATTATGATCCCTTGATACACCCAATCCCCAGCACAAACAAGGAGCGACGTGAAAAGAAAGTTGATGAGGATGATGACACTTTCATATTGCCAGAAGGAGTAGAGCCATTTCTGAGTGATACTCAGCTCTATACTGACACAACAGCAGCTGGAGTTTCCCTCTTGTTTGCACCACGCCCCTTTAACATGAGATCTGGCCGGACTCGCCGTGCAGAAGATATACCCCTTGTGTCAGAGTGGTATAAAGAGCATTGTCCTCCTTCCTATCCAGTTAAGGTTCGGGTCAGCTATCAGAAGTTGTTAAAATGTTTTGTGTTGAACGAGTTGCATCATAGGCCACCCAAGGCTCAGAAGAAGAAGCACTTGTTTCGATCACTCCAAGCTACTAAGTTCTTCCAAACTACCGAACTTGATTGGGCTGAAGCGGGTCTTCAAGTCTGCAAGCAGGGTTATAACATGCTAAATCTCCTAATCCATAGAAAAAATTTGAATTACCTCCATCTTGATTACAATTTCAACCTGAAGCCTGTGAAAACCTTGACAACCAAAGAGCGTAAGAAGTCCCGTTTTGGAAATGCTTTTCATCTTTGCCGTGAGATCTTGCGGTTGACAAAGCTGGTAGTTGATGCCAACATTCAGTTCCGTTTGGGTAATGTTGATGCCTTTCAGTTGGCTGATGGCCTGCAGTACACTTTCTCTCATGTTGGTCAGTTGACTGGTATGTATCGTTACAAATACAGGTTGATGCGTCAGATTAGAATGTGCAAAGATTTGAAGCACTTGATTTACTACCGCTTCAACACGGGGCCAGTTGGGAAAGGACCTGGATGTGGATTCTGGGCACCAATGTGGAGGGTCTGGTTGTTCTTCCTTCGTGGCATAGTTCCTCTTTTGGAAAGGTGGTTGGGAAATTTACTTGCTCGGCAATTTGAAGGGCGCCATTCAAAAGGAGTGGCAAAGACTGTAACTAAGCAGCGTGTGGAGAGCCATTTTGACTTGGAGCTTCGAGCTGCTGTCATGCATGATGTTCTTGATGCGATGCCTGAGGGAATCAAGCAAAATAAGGCCAGAACTATATTGCAACATCTCAGTGAGGCATGGCGTTGCTGGAAAGCAAATATTCCTTGGAAGGTACCTGGTTTGCCAGTTCCCATTGAGAATATGATTCTTCGCTACGTCAAGTCAAAGGCAGACTGGTGGACAAATGTGGCTCATTACAATCGTGAACGTATAAGAAGAGGTGCTACTGTAGATAAGACCGTTTGTCGAAAGAATCTCGGAAGATTAACTCGCCTATGGCTGAAGGCTGAGCAGGAACGTCAACACAACTATTTGAAAGATGGTCCATATGTTACCCCAGAGGAGGCAGTTGCAATATACACGACAACTGTGCATTGGTTGGAGTCAAGAAAGTTCAGCCCCATCCCATTTCCACCTTTGTCGTACAAGCATGATACCAAGCTACTTATCCTTGCTCTGGAGAGGTTGAAGGAATCATATAGTGTTGCTGTGAGATTGAATCAGCTTCAAAGAGAAGAGCTTGGTCTTATTGAACAAGCGTATGATAACCCGCATGAGGCATTGTCTCGAATTAAGCGTCACTTACTCACTCAGCGTGCCTTCAAAGAAGTTGGCATAGAGTTCATGGATTTGTACAGCTATCTCATTCCAGTTTATGAGATTGAACCTCTTGAGAAGATTACAGATGCGTATCTTGATCAATATCTGTGGTATGAGGGTGACAAACGTCATCTCTTCCCGAACTGGATCAAGCCTGCAGATTCGGAGCCGCCTCCTCTCTTGGTTTATAAATGGTGTCAGGGAATAAACAATTTACAGAGCATATGGGACACTGGTGACGGGCAGTGTGTTGTCATGCTTCAGACCAAGTTTGAGAAGTTCTTTGATAAGATTGACTTGACGATGCTAAATAGGCTTCTACGTCTAGTCCTTGATCATAATATCGCTGATTATGTCACCGCGAAGAACAATGTGGTATTGTCCTACAAGGATATGAGTCATACAAATTCTTATGGTCTTATTCGCGGTCTTCAGTTTGCTTCCTTCGTTGTACAATATTACGGGCTTGTGCTGGATCTGTTGCTTCTTGGATTGACTCGAGCCAGTGAGATTGCTGGTCCACCCCAGATGCCGAATGAGTTCATCACTTATTGGGACACAAAGGTGGAGACCCGACATCCTATCAGGCTGTACTCTCGGTACATAGACAAGGTGCACATCTTGTTTCGCTTCACTCATGATGAAGCCCGGGATCTAATCCAGCGATATCTCACTGAACATCCAGATCCTAATAATGAGAATATGGTGGGATATAATAACAAGAAGTGCTGGCCAAGAGATGCTAGAATGAGGCTCATGAAGCATGATGTCAATCTTGGGAGAAGTGTTTTCTGGGATATGAAGAACCGTCTTCCTCGAAGCATCACAACTTTAGAGTGGGAGAACAGCTTTGTTTCTGTTTACAGCAAGGATAATCCAAATTTGCTCTTCAGCATGTGTGGATTTGAGGTTCGCATACTTCCCAAGATAAGAATGAGCCAAGAGGCATTCAGCAACACAAGAGATGGAGTCTGGAATTTGCAGAATGAACAGACAAAGGAAAGGACTGCAGTTGCTTTCTTACGGGTTGATGATGAACACATGAAGATATTTGAGAATCGTGTGAGGCAGATCCTTATGTCGTCAGGGTCTACCACATTTACAAAAATTGTCAACAAATGGAATACTGCTCTGATTGGTCTTATGACTTACTTCCGTGAAGCGACTGTACATACACAAGAGCTGTTAGATTTACTAGTCAAGTGCGAGAACAAAATTCAGACCCGTATTAAGATTGGATTGAATTCCAAGATGCCTAGTAGGTTTCCACCTGTCATATTTTACACACCAAAAGAAATTGGAGGACTTGGTATGTTATCCATGGGTCACATATTGATTCCCCAAAGTGATCTCAGATACAGTCAGCAGACTGATGTTGGTGTGACACACTTTAGGAGTGGTATGAGTCATGAAGAGGACCAGCTGATTCCAAATCTGTACCGCTACATACAACCTTGGGAGAGTGAATTCATTGATTCCCAGCGTGTTTGGGCAGAATATGCACTTAAAAGGCAGGAGGCTCAAGCACAAAATAGGCGTCTGACCCTTGAAGATTTGGAAGTGAGTACTTGATATTGCCTGTGTTTTACAGTTCATACAGTTTCTGTGCTCAATTTATTCTGATAATTTTTTCTTCAATTGACAGGATTCGTGGGATAGGGGAATTCCTCGCATAAATACTTTGTTCCAGAAGGACCGGCACACACTAGCATATGACAAAGGGTGGAGGGTTCGTACTGATTTTAAGCAGTACCAGGTCTTGAAACAGAATCCTTTTTGGTGGACTCACCAAAGGCATGACGGGAAGCTTTGGAACTTGAATAACTACAGAACTGATGTTATTCAAGCTCTTGGAGGTGTAGAGGGAATCTTGGAACACACCTTATTTAAAGGAACATAGTAAGTTTGGTTTTCAAATTAGTCTTCAATATTTAATGTCATCCTGTACCTCTTTGTTAACAATTACATGAATCCAAATATATGGCTTGTGAAGAAGAGCAGCCAATTAAGTATACACAGCCATTATATGTAGGAAGACTGGTACATACTAATTAATGTAATATACCAAGCTAATTGAATTGGTAGGTTTCTTGTTTCGTTAGAGCTTAGAGCTTAGAGGTGATATGTCTGAATGGTAAAGAACTTGAAATAATGGATATAAAATTTGATTCTTGCATGCATTGTTAGTGTGGTCATCATTTTCTTCTGAGATTCAGATATTTAACTGCATCTCACCGGCTCTACTTTTCAATTTCAGCTTCCCTACCTGGGAGGGTCTCTTCTGGGAAAAAGCATCTGGTTTCGAGGAATCGATGAAGTACAAGAAGCTGACCAATGCACAGAGATCTGGGCTCAACCAAATTCCCAATCGTAGGTTCACACTTTGGTGGTCGCCAACCATTAATCGGGCTAATGTATATGTCGGTTTCCAAGTGCAGTTGGATCTTACTGGGATCTTTATGCATGGAAAAATCCCAACCTTGAAGATATCCTTGATTCAAATATTCCGTGCACATTTGTGGCAAAAGATCCATGAAAGTGTTGTCATGGATCTCTGTCAGGTTTTGGATCAGGAGTTAGATGCTTTGGAAATTGAGACTGTGCAGAAGGAAACAATTCATCCCAGGAAGAGTTACAAAATGAACAGTTCTTGTGCTGACATTCTTCTCTTTGCCGCCCATAGATGGCCAATGTCAAAACCTAGTCTTGTGGCGGAGCCAAAGGATGTCTTTGATCAGAAAGCAAGCAACAAGTACTGGATAGATGTACAACTACGATGGGGAGATTATGATTCCCACGATATTGAACGTTACACCCGAGCCAAGTTTATGGATTATACAACAGACAACATGTCTATCTATCCCTCCCCCACAGGTATGTGGTCTTTTCTGGTGTCCTTTATGATCCAGACTCTGGCACGTTGATCTGTGGAAGTAATTGTGATTGTTTCATGCAGGGGTGATGATTGGTCTTGATCTGGCGTATAATTTACATTCTGCTTTTGGTAATTGGTTTCCTGGGTCCAAACCCCTGCTTCAGCAGGCAATGAACAAAATAATGAAGGTACCATCCTTTTCTTTTACTGTTTGGTGATTTTTTTGTAGTCCTCTGATTGGATTATCTTCAGGAAGCAGGCAACTAACTGTCCATTGTGCCCTTGCAGTCAAATCCAGCTCTGTATGTCTTGCGGGAGAGGATACGGAAAGGATTGCAGCTTTACTCTTCGGAACCTACAGAACCTTACTTATCATCCCAGAACTATGGGGAGATTTTCAGCAATCAAATTATTTGGTTTGTTGATGATACTAATGTGTATCGAGTTACCATCCACAAGACATTTGAAGGAAATCTGACTACAAAACCAATTAACGGTGCAATTTTCATATTCAATCCAAGGACTGGGCAGCTGTTCCTGAAGGTACGTTTGACTTGTATGAATTTGTGAGGTTGTTTTGCCTGTGTCTCTGAGGTGTTTGTTATTGAGCTTTATATTGTATGTTGCTACTTGGCAGGTCATCCACACAAGTGTGTGGGCAGGACAGAAGCGTCTTGGTCAGTTGGCCAAGTGGAAAACTGCAGAAGAAGTTGCTGCACTTGTGCGCTCTTTACCAGTAGAAGAGCAGCCAAAACAAATTATTGTGACTCGAAAGGGAATGCTTGATCCACTGGAGGTCCACTTGTTGGATTTCCCGAACATTGTCATAAAAGGAAGTGAGCTGCAGCTTCCTTTCCAGGCTTGTCTCAAGATTGAGAAATTTGGTGATCTGATATTGAAGGCTACTGAGCCACAGATGGTTCTTTTCAACATTTATGATGATTGGTTGAAGAGTATATCATCATATACTGCATTCTCTCGGCTGATTTTGATTCTTCGTGCACTTCATGTAAACAATGAGAAGGCAAAGATGTTACTGAAACCTGACACAACAGTCATTACTGAGCCACACCACATCTGGCCTTCTCTCTCCGATGATCAATGGATGAAGGTAATTTGCTGTTATAAATCTGATAGCATGTAGTTGTTCATCTTTTATTGATTTGCATATCTAAGTCTGAAATGCATGTTGATTTTAAATGCTTTTGATCTAAAGATTGCATGGTATGTTGCAAGCTTAAGGTCCATTTGAATCAGTTTATGTAAATAGATGCATTTCACTCCACTTCTCCAGTTGTCCTGCTCATTTGCTTGTGCTTTTGCTTATGGGTTGTTTGCGATGTGTGGTGCAGGTTGAGGTTGCTCTAAGGGATCTGATTCTCTCGGACTATGCAAAAAAGAATAACGTGAACACATCGGCTCTGACACAGTCTGAGATTCGTGATATCATTCTTGGAGCTGAGATTACTCCTCCTTCACAACAAAGGCAACAAATTGCAGAGATTGAAAAGCAGGTAATGTATCTTTTACCATGTTTTGGTTTTTGTTTGAAGATTGCATTTGAACTTTGCATAAATGAACTTGTGTAAAATTTCAACTTTCAGCATAAAGAAGCAAGTCAGCTGACAGCAGTTACTACTAGGACTACGAATGTGCATGGTGATGAGCTCATTGTCACCACTACTAGTCCTTATGAGCAAGCTGCATTTGGGTCCAAGACTGACTGGCGTGTGAGAGCAATATCGGCTACCAATCTCTACCTTCGTGTCAACCATATATATGTGAATTCAGAAGATGTAAAGGTAAGAGTTTTCTTCAACTATTACGGCGCTTTTGTTCTTGGGAAAAAGTGATGAAATTGCTTTATTTTTTGTTCATTTTTATCGATTGCTCTATTTCTCAAGTTATGCTGTGTCATTTGCAACAGGAAACGGGTTACACTTATATCATGCCGAAGAACATATTGAAGAAGTTCATATGCGTTGCGGATCTGAGGACACAAATTGCTGGCTACTTGTATGGTGTAAGCCCACCTGACAACCCTCAGGTCAAGGAAATTCGCTGCATTGCCATGCCACCGCAGTGGGGAACCCACCAGCAAGTCAATCTTCCAACAGCTCTTCCCGAGCATGATTTTCTCAATGATCTGGAACCTTTGGGATGGATGCACACACAACCAAACGAACTTCCTCAGCTTTCTCCTCAGGTAAGTTTCTTGGAGTGCCAGCTAGTTTGAATGTTCTGACTTCTTGTCATGGAAGTGTAAGAAAAAAGAGAATAACCTGTGCGGTGTTCTACTGTAGGATTTAACCTCTCATGCTAAGATCTTGGAGAACACCAAGCAATGGGATGGGGAAAAGTGCATCGTCTTAACTTGCAGTTTCACTCCTGGTTCCTGCTCGTTAACTGCATACAAACTCACTCCATCTGGTTATGAGTGGGGACGGGTCAACAAAGACACAGGAAGCAATCCACACGGTTACCTCCCAACTCATTACGAGAAGGTCCAAATGCTTCTCAGTGACAGGTTCCTTGGTTTCTATATGGTAAGATTGTCATATCCCATTTTCATATTTGCTACCAAATGATAATCTGTATTCCTGTATTTGTATTTTGTGGGTTGTCATCAACTTTTTATTTTATGTTTTGTAGATTCCTGATAATGGTCCATGGAACTACAACTTCATGGGTGTGAAGCATACTCAAGGCATGAAGTACGGGGTCAAGCTTGGGACACCAAGGGAGTACTATCATGAGGACCACCGGCCGACCCATTACCTTGAGTTTAGCAACATGGAGGAGGGTGACACAGTGGTGGGAGATCGTGACGATACCTTCACATAAGTAGTCTTTGTTAACTGGAGTAGTGTAGCCTACCCGTTTGTAATGCTTGTGCATGTTTTTGGTGAAGGCCTGTAAATATTTGATACAGAGAGGCAGTTTACAAGTTTTTGATATGTTAAAACAGATAGGAATTGCTGAGGTATCAATGGTAAACAATATATGCTAAGCATTCCTTTAATATGGATCAATTGCTATATTCTTGATTAGGTTGCTCTTTTCAAGTGATCATACAAAAGGTAGAAAGTTCTCCTGTGCTTTTGCCCCTGTTTTCTCTTCCATCTCTTTGACAATTTGCTAGCAAACACAGAGGATCAGTGTGCGTACTATGTTTGTGTCGAAATTTATTTGCATAACGCAGTCCTGTACTTGTGCAGCTCCTCGTTTGCTTTGTTGCGCACTTGCGCTTTCCTATGGAACCATTTTATGTGGTGCAAATATAAGTGGTGAAGCACTTAAGAAGTTGTACTGTACGTGCCCCTATGAGGTGGGTGGATACACAATGGGAATAAGTAGGTTTTTGGTTGGTCATACAAACGCAACTTAAGTATCAACGCCAAGCGCTCTTCGTTTTTCAGAAGTCAGGTTTCTCCTGGGAATTCAGACTTTCTGAGCAGTCGTTCAAGAAACCCTAAGGGACAAAATGGCAATAGGTCACCGATCAATATCACGTCGCCGGTAATATTTTCCATCTCAATTTCAACAATTGCATGTTATCAATTGAAAACTTAGATCGTTTTGAGTGCATGTATATGATTGTGTAACTAGTTGGGTTGGTATTGTTAATGAGCTTCCTCTCTCTGTGTCATGGCGTTGGCTAATGTTATAGAACTCTACCGTTACAACTATATATGCTTGTGGTTCTTCCTCCGATCCATCCACTTAGAAAAATGAAACCAAATATTCTGTCTGCAAACCCTTAATAAACACAGCTAGAAGCATTAAACTTTCATAGGATCCACTCTGAACTCATCAAAAGAGTCTGGATGATCTTTGATCTCGTCCATGCAACTATTTGACCATTACTGTGGATCCCTTGTTCATCTCAGCGTTATTTAGATTGTTCTCTTATTTTCTTCATTGGGATCCTGATTTTAAGCTTCCCCATATAGTTAAACTTGTAAGGCCACAACCCACAACCATGGGAATGAAGTATATAGTGTCTTTAGTTTTCTTCTTCCTTGTATGAACTTAAGTTTCTCCGATTATATGTAAGCCACGACTATGAGAATGAAGTATACAGTTGGCACTGTGGCAGTCTCCTAGAGTGAGTTACAGACAGAAAATGAATCTGACCCTAGCGAGCTCCAAGATTGTATGATGCTGTAGGATTCCTGCATGTTAATTTTTTGTTTTTGTTTTTCAGTTGTGGAGATAGATTCCTATTTATCAACCCTGAGTCTGCTCCAGTTCTTTTCAGATAGGATGATATGTTGAGGTTCTTGAAAAGAATTGAAAAGCTAATTATACAGTTTGACACATGAGAGTAATTTTTGCAAATATATTGAACATGAAGTGGGAATGTATCAATGTATTTTATATAAATTCACTGAAAACTCTAAAATTCACTGAAAACTTCGTTTCCAGTTAGCTTAAGCTTTGGAGTCTGGACTAGTTGCGAGTCCACTTGTCAGTATGTTTTAAGCAAGTTGTTCAAAATGTGTCTCCTTAATCAGTGTCATTTCATGTTGCAATCAATTTAATCACAGAATTTTATCTCCATTTCAAAACATCATACTTAAAAAACATGAATAAAGCTATGGGTTTCAACAACAGGAAACAATATATGTTTAAAACCAAGAGAAGAACCTAATAAGATTGAACTGACGAACTATTGTAAACCTCTATCAAGTGAAGTTATAGCTAGATACCATTCCTTTTGTATCTTAGAGATTATATGTTCCTAGTATTTAATGATTTTTACATATGAATTGTTAAACTAAGTCAAAATATATTTCGATGTCTATATTCATACAAAGTTTGATCAAGTCTTTACCACTATTTCCAGAAGTAATATATTACAAAGCCTTAATTCAAGTAATTTCCCTTCAAACAAAGTCTTCCATTCTTGCCTAGTATTTCTCAGCTATCGCTCAAGTTCTTTCCTCTGGTGCCTAATTTATCTAGTTCCATCTGTCCTTTGCTATCTTGTAAAGGAATGCAGATCTCCTCAATCATAAAATACCTAATGTGATGCAATGAACAAGAAAATCAACTGTAGAAGCTGTTGTGGAAAGTTGATTGAGTAAATTTAATTTCAAGTTAGTCATGTCTCAATCTATATTGCTATATAAAAGAAATTACACACTTTCTGTCTAACTAATTCAACAAATAAAAAGTGTAAAACTGATTTCTTTTCTTTGAAAATTTCTTCTTTCTCCTACTGTAACTACTTACAGGTCGATGATAACTTCAAGTTGACCAACTAATTCTTGAACCACACCACTCTCTCTAAGTAGTTAGCTGCATTGCCGGAGCTGATTCGGATTAAGACTCGAATTTGTAGTTCTTTTGAGATGCAAGAAGAAGTGCTCCGAGAGAAACAGAAAGTGGATCTTACTTTTAACATGAGTAAGTTCCTATAATTGTGAACTAGGTAGTAAGCCCGCGCGCTGCTGCGGGGTGACAGCTAGGTGATTTGTGTGTGGAAAAGTGGAGTAAACCATTCAAAACTTTAGGTAATGGATGTAATCCAAAAAAAAGATTTATCAGTCCATTTTTGTACAATCGAGATGTCTGAAAGTAAAATTGAATTTACATACAAAACGGTGAACAGTTGTACCCATTAAACATGTTTACCGAAAACCATTTCTTTGTAGCGATTACAACACCTTTGATTTGGCAGCTGATATACATCTCACAGCAAAAACAACTATTTTGCACCAAAAGTCATTTCCCTGTAACGATTACGAAGCCGTACATTTTGGTTGTTGATATACACATACACACCAAAAACTATTTTACTATACAGATTACATTAGCTCCAGTTCCTAGCTAACATGTCATTTGAAGAAAAGAGGGCATTCTTCACACACCATTATTCTTGCAAAAAGTTGACCGCCAAAAGCATAGTTAGACTATTACAATGGAGCCATCTTGTCCAACTTATTCTAGTTTCCCTTTGTCTTTGCTACTGCATCCTGCCTCTCTGTCAGGTATGATGTTAAGTCATTAGATATTTCAGTACACACATTAAGGAAGAATAGATGGACACTGTAGTAAATATTGATACCTTTTTGCTTTCTTCGTGGATCCCAACAGTTGACTCAGAGTGCTTTCTTTTGGTGACCATGATTTTCTCTTTGAGGGAAGTTTCTCTGATGTCTTCGCTTCTTCTATCTCTTGGTGAACCTTTTTCAGTGTCGGGGTAAACAGCTCTAACCATGAAATCTTCCTTGTACCAAACCCAATCTTCCATATTTTGTATTTTGTGCATTGTATCAAGGATGATTTTCGGGATGACGGTTTTATCTGTGTTTCCTTCATCTATCAACTGGCCACAGGGTTTTCTGAAAAGTATCTCTGCGGGTTTTCCTATGAGCATGGCCAGAGTTGAATCGTCTTCATCTTCGAGACGAATTTGCATCTTGTACCTGTAATGGTAACATCCATCATAAAAATTTTACGCATGCGATATTTAAGATGAATAAGGCCATGCAATCAACATAGAAACTTTTAGTATTAGTGGAGTTATTTAGACAAATGTATCTTAGATTTAGTTAATCATAAAATTTTCTTTTGCTTACATTGGCTTTCCAGCTTGCTCTCCATGGTTTGGACATTTATTCAGTACAGAGTCGGATCCCATTTGTAGTTTTACTCTACAGATTGGGCAACCAAAGTAGTACCACCCTTCGCGAGTGATGGTTTTTGTAATTTTAGCTCGACATGTGAACGTGGAATCCTGTGTTGATATAGACATTTTGAAGTAACATATGACTATTAGTTTTAATATTTTTAATATACATAACAATAGGTGCACAACATTATGTCCTTTTAGAGCTTCAAAAGAAAATAAATACATAAATTATGTTCTTTTAGAAGTTGCTACCTTGTTTTCATCTGCATCCTGTAAGATGAGGTTGCCGATATTGATTATGTTTGATGTTTCTGTGATAGAAGAACCTGTGCTTTGGCCTGAGCTTGGTATTAATTTTGGGGCATAGTTCGGGCTTGAGAACCTGCAATTTTATTAAGGTGTACGGAATTTGGTATTAGCAAACAATGAAGACCGAATGTCGATTATGGCCATATTTTTATCTTTAAATGTGTACCTTGTTTGGTATTCCTGTAACTCAGGAATATTTGGATTGATGAAGACACAGCTGTCCAAGCTTGTGTTAACCACTATTTTCTCTGAGAATAGACAATAGAAGTAATTTAATTGTGAAAACCCAGCGGAAAGATAATATCTAATTTCAGTGAAAGCCATAATGCAATAATAGAGGAAAGAAGAGTAGAAGAAAAAATAACTGAAAGAACTATCATTTATAGCTCGTTATGCAATTGAAGCAATAAAAGTTTAGCTTGATGTTGTTCACTTTCTATTTTTTTTAGAAAATGAAAACCCAGAGATGCCATTAAAAATAACGATAGTTCTTTCGAAATAATAAATAGTATGATCTCGTCGAGAAAATGGACATTTGTTCTTACTTGCATATGTGGCCACTTTTGAACTCGTAATGACTATCACAGCTGGAGGGGGTAACTGAAGTATCTTCTCTGCATCAAAGTCAAGTGCGAGTTCTCCCCAAAGTGTTGCTTGTAGCTCTTCATTCCTAGGGAAAACAGTAAACACATACGGCAGTAGAGTTGTGTGTAAATAAATATATCAAATAACTGAAATTGTGTATTAAACCTTTAGATAGTTAATGTATTTATAACCTAAATATTCACGATTTGGTACCTTGTGTTTTGTATTCGTAGTTCCCGTGTTTTTGCCAATTGTCCTCTGACAGGAGTGTCTTGAACTTGATGCATCTCCTTTATAAGCCCGATTATATCTGCTTAGCAAAAAGACAATGTTTAAAATGTATGAAGTTTTATTAACAATGAAATATTAGAATAAAATGTGAACATTATGTACATATTATATAACTTTAGTGAACACTTTGATTGTGATATATATCGAATTGTACCTGTCAATATGGTGTCTTTTTTGTTACGTGCAGGAAGTTCGTTGTAGTCCAGTAGGTTGAAGCAGTGTATGGGTATTGCCGGAAATTCTTCACGCATCAGTTTGAACACAGTTTTATTGTTTAAACTGCAGTTGTGCTTTATGTGGCACAACTTGGTGAGACTCTTGATTTTTCATGATCCTAAATTTGCTTATTTCATAAATAGGACTTACCGCCATATTGCTCAAGACATCTTCAGTGTCAGCTTCCATGACCACGGCATGGATAGAGTCACCCTGTATGTCACAATTGATGGATATAATAAGTATATTTAATAATTATATAACATATAGACAATAATTAGAAATGATTGAACCGGTGCTTGTAAAAAATGATTGAACTATTATAACAATTACATATTGGTCGACTAATACGCATCCCAAGCCATCGTATCGTTGGACAGGCCTGAGAACCTTTCCTCTCCACATTCGAGATACCCGAACTTTTATCTTTACGCCACCCGTTCCAGGAACGATGTCATGAATCCGGGAAGTTAACATGGTGCAGAAGCATATCCTTTGAAAAAAGAAAAAACTCTTAGTGATCAGCGGCAGCGATAGTGTTAAATATTAAGCATAAAATTGTAATTAGACTTGAAGAGGCATTTTATGGTTGCTGGGTTACATAGAAAAGATGATTTGCACCCTTGAAAGCAAGTTAGGATATGATTGAGTCAATATGGCTAGCAAACACAATTGAATTGTTTTTTTATCTGAGGATGTATAAAGATATCACCCACTGCTGAAAAAATCACAATAGAACTGGGGTACCATATTCAATATTTGAATGTACTGGCAATTTTACACGCAGCCCATCGCATTGCATTTCATTGTTAACCTTTAATCTACTAAAAACTACTAATCCCTTCCAGCTGCAGCAATATAGCATATGTAGCAGGACATTTAAAAATTGGAATATTAGTACTTATAAAACACTAAGACAATTATAAAAGCACACTAAGACAATTATAAAAGCAGGGAAAAAATGGAAAAACAAAAAGAAAAAGAGGAAACAGAAAGCGGGATAACACAACCTCCACCGCCGAAGCAAACAATATGTAGAACAATGGAGAAAATCGATTCGAACCCTTTAACAAAAACCTGAATGAAACTAAGTAAAAAAGGGAAACTCAAATTTCCCATATAACCTACCCACCAGAAGAAACCCAAAGGCACACTTGATCTCGATACTACCTCTACCTGTGAA
>NC_020496.1:17526992-17551893 GCF_000184155.1 Fragaria vesca subsp. vesca | reverse complement strand
CAAGAAGGAGACGCACTCACATAAGTATTATATTAGAACAAAAACGAATTGATTAGAACTAACAACATAAAAGGCCATACAATACATTCACCGGCATGTAATTAACCTGCAACGTCAAAAAAAATAAACAAAACAGCAACCAACATACGTTTGCAGGAACATTAATTATAAGGCCACAAAGCATAAGGTCACGTCCGATTCCAGAAAAGCAAACAATCCATTGACAGGACAATTGTCCTATAAATGTACAAAGATATCACCCACTGCTGGACAAAGCACAACAGAATTTTGGTACTGTATTCAATATTTGAATGTATTGGCAACTTTACATACTGCTCATCTCTTTTCATTTTATTGTTAACCTGCAATCTCCTACAAACTACTAATTCCTTCCAACTGCAGCAATATAGCATCTATAGCAGGATATTTGCAAACTACAGCATCAGTACTTATGAAACGCAAAGACAATTATAAAAGACAGGAAAAATAAGGGGAAAAAAAATACGAAACAGAAAGCGGGATAACACAACCTCTATAGCCGAAGCAAACAATATGCAGGTCAATGAAGAAAATCGATTTCGAACCCCTTCACTACAACCCAAAGGAATCTAAGCTAGGAAGGGAATCTCAAATTTTCCACATAACCTACCTACCAGAAGAAACCCAGAGGCACACTTGATCTCGATATCACCTCTACCTGTGAAAATACCAACAAAAACACGCAAGATAAAGCAAAGAAGGAGCAACCAAAAAACCAAAACACCAAGAGCACCTCCTATTTGAAACCCGAAAAATACAAATTATAAAAGATAAAAAATTCTGGGAAGAACCAACGTTCTCCTCACCTTTCAAGACAACGAAGAGAACTAAACGATGCAAGAGCGGAGGCAGTCTTTTGGGTAACGAACAAAGAGAACCTCCAATAAACAAACAGATGCTGGGTTAAAGAAGATGCAGAAGTAGACCGACAATTTCGTGGAGACGGATAAGGAAGCCACGTATCACACCGCACAGATGGTGTAACAGGCCATCGACAGATGGAGACTAATGGCAGGATCGTAAATAATCTCCAACAAAGGGCAAGAGCGTCTATCTGCGCGTGGAATGAACAGTACTACCTGCGTTTTGCTTTAATATATATAGTAATGACTTCCTTCTGTATATGATGTTCTGCTTGAATGGCTTGATTGTGATAGATGTACGTCATTCATCAAATCCTAAGCATAAGACCAGGAAGACAAGCTTTAAGATATTATCAAAGAAAAAGAAGAATAAGGACACAATATTCTCAAGCGTTTACATTTAGAGTTTGTGTGTAAATTTTACAAAGTGACATATATTTTTATCTGATCTTCCTATAGAAGATCTCATCTATTTTAATCTTCATAAAGTCAGTTCAAGGTTTAGGTTCTGCTACTCACTTGTATTGTCAAACTGGCGCGTAGTACTTGTTTTGGTAAGATTACTCTTCCAGCTCTACTACTACTATGCATGACACCATGCATGCTTTCTTCGGCAAGTGCACTCAATCTATTGAGCTCAGGTAGCACAACCTTGCCAAGATCCGGTCTGTCTTTTCTCCTCATTTCTGCACACTGTAAACCTAGTTTGGCAAACTTCAAGGCTTCTTCAACAGGCCAGTCAGGAACAGCAGGGTCAAGAATCTGAGCAAAATTCCCTATCTCAATAGCTTCCATAACATGATGAGTCAGGCCCATCGGTGGCTTGGCTGTTATTAGTTGTAAAAGCATGACACCAAGTGAGTAGACATCAGACTTTGTTGCAAGCATGCCTGTTTGCTGGTACTCAGGATCGATATAACAGAATGTTCCTGCTGTAGATGTCATGCGATACTGAGTGACCGAATCAGCTACTGATTGAGGGACAAGCCTGCCCAAACCTACATCACTAATCTTGCTAACATAGTTATGGTCTAGCAAAATGTTTCCAGGTTTGAGATCACGGTGTACTAGGGGTTCTGGCTTATTTTGATGAAGAAAGTAAAGCCCAGTGCAGATTTCAGCTGCAATTTTGAACCTTAGCTGCCAAGGAATAACTTGTGTGTTACATCGCTGGAAGAGACAGTCCTCTAAGCTACCATTAGCCATGTACTCGTAGACCAGGCAACCATACTCAGGGCAGGCTCCAAGAAGGAGAACCATATTTGGATGCCGTATGCAGCTCAATATTTCAACCTGCAGATATAATTTAGAACCCTCAGATTGATATACCTTCAATAATATATCTGATCACTACATTTATCTCATATATTAGCAGTGCATTTATTACCTCAGATTTATTACTAAGAAACCATTAGAAGAAGAATCGACTAAAATCTTAGTGTGGTACATTACCAACTTAAACCAGAAAAACTCTTTCATACTCTTTCCCGCTCAAAAATAATTTTCAATGCTTAGTCTTTACCATCACAAGAATTATTAATTTATTTATTTTGATGAAGTTCAATCTTTTGATCATTAAGGGGCCAGGATCAGAATTGTAATATATAATTTTACTTAGTTATGTGGTCTCTGTGCTAAATATTCAATAAAAATGTTGCATGCTAAAGATATATAGTAATTCAAAGTCTGATTATGTACAGAATCACACACCTCTCTTTGGAACTGCAACCTTCCTTGAGCTGCATCAGGACGGAGTACTTTGATTGCCACTCGTGTATGGTCTATTTCACCTACGTATACTGGCCCATAGCTTCCTTCCCCAATTTTGTTAGCTTGTGAAAAATCATTTGTTGCTGCTTCAAGCTCCTCAATTGTGTATTTCCTGTACCTTAGATCATACGTCATTGATTCTGATACCTCCCTCCCCTCATCTGCTTGATTCAGATCTTGCATTTCTGCAATCCTCGCCTTTTGTGCTTCTAATTTGGCAACCCTTTGAGCTGCTTCTGCTTCTTTGATAGCTGCCCTACATTTTTCTTTCTCTTTCTCCGCTAGTTTCAATGCCATTTCCTCAGCTAATAGCGCCTCTTTTAATTGATGTTCTTTTTCCAATTTCCACTGGTTAAGTTCCTTTGCCTGGGATCGTTAATAAATTGTATGCTTCAGTTTGTGTTTGAAGACCAAGATCCCTGTTTAATTAAGATGAACCATGCATCTGTATATGGTTTGCCATAAGTTTTTATTTTTATTCATTTAAACTTTTTCATGGTAATTGTTTCATTTAAACTTGTCTGTGCGTGCACTTTATGATTTACATGCCCCTATATTCCTATCAATAGGCTTAAGACGCAGCTTGTCACAACCAATTAGGCTGAGTGTTGACATGTGTGGTGGAGAGATCTTGTGAAAAACATATCTGTGTCCGAGTTTATGATTCAGTACATAGAACAAAGCATGAATCTTTAAAGATGATACCAAAACTAAAACAATGTTCATGCTTAAGTAAAGGTGCTGCATCAAATACCTTATTTTTTTCTTTGACTGCCTCTTTGCAGGCCAAACTGTACATGTCCATTGTTTGCTTGAGCTCTAACTGAAGCCTCCTCAGCTCAGCCTCCATTCCATCCTATTGTTTTCAAGCAGGAAAACTAAGTGGTTAGTACTCTCAAGTCTCAACTATGTTTTTATGTATAAATGCAGATTAGATATAGAGATAGGCAACTACAAGTGTACAACTATGTCTATATTTCCTCTGCAAGTAACGAAACATGATAGGAAGATGTAAACTGTTTCTTGACTCCATGAACTTCTGGTGGACATAACTTATTATGACATGTTAATAGTTGGATGAATATTCCTTGAAGCTTATAGCGTTATAGGGCACAGAAAGTGTCTTACAATGTTTGATGACCTTTCACTTTCCATCGAAGTAAATGAAAATTCATTCTGTTGATAGGTCATATCAATAAACTCGGTTCCAGAGTAAGTTGTCGCTCCAGAGTAAGATGTTGTTCCGGAATAAGATGTTGATATAGAGCTTCTGTCAAACTCTGAGCTGTTTGAAAGCCGAGGGCCGGCCATATTATCAGAGAAAGCAAAGGTCCGACCCAAGCTTTGCTTCTTACTGCTCCTTGCTGCTATATTTGCTGACCTGTATGGTTTGTAAGTTATTAATTGTATTCCAACATCCTCTCGTCTCATCATTAGTAGTAGTGTTACTCATAAATATCTAGAAACCATTTAAAATAATTGAAACTTACTCGAGTTGATCATTGTCATTTGGTAGGCTACACTGCGGATACTGTGTCATTTCTGGTAGTTCATTCATGAAAGAAACTTGAGTTAGTAATGACAAAAACTAACCATGTATATAGATGAGGTGAGAAATAACAAGTACGAAGTTCAAATCAAGAGACAAACCGCTCCAGTGATGCTGCTCATTTTGTGTACATGGATATGGAAGCCCTTCTGGTTTTTGGGGTAGAGCACCAGTTGCAGATCGCACAGAGGAGATCTTTTCTCTGGAAATAACATATACAGTGCAGAAGTCCGGGGCACCCTTTAGCACGGTGCTTGGTACGTCTCTAGTTCTGAATCTGTTGAGTTACAACATTGATGTGATGATCAGAACCAATGCATGTATATGTAATTGTTCTACTGCTAATAAAGGTTTATGCCTTGGCACATGGAATAATCAATTAATCACCTGAAAATGCCGCTTTTAGATGTTATACCAAGTACCAATACCTCGATCGAATTTGCAGCGACATAGTTGATAAGTGCTTTTGAGATATCAGAATCTTCTAGTATGACTTCATTGCAGTTTATCTGGTACAAACATAAGCTCATAAGGAGAAATTTTTTGAGGAGAAACATGGTAATGTACAAATTCTGAATAAGCATGACTCACTTTCTTTTTGATGCAAATGCAACGCATTGAAAGAAGCCACTCTTTGGCTTGAGCATCAGGTTGGTTTTTGTACATTTTCGCAACCTCTTCGCTCACTTCAGAGCCAAGAGCCATGCGCCCTGCTGAGAAAAACATTCAAACTATAAGATTAAAGATACAAGAGTTAGATATATGCAGAGAGAATCGAAGGCGGATGTACTTTGGTTGGGAACTCTAGGTGCAGGTTGCTTAACATGAAGCAATGTGAGAGTTTGGCCTGGCTTAACGAGATGATTAACAACCCATCGGAAAGCATATTGGCTTCCCTTGTCCTTGTCTACTGCCACGGCTACCGCATCTCCTCTCTTTTGCGACGCTAGCTTTCTTAGTCCCATTAATTTCTTGGTATGTAGTTTAAGCACAACCCAACTACGTGCTGCTAATTAAGAACTCATGCAGAAACTTATGCAGACTTCAAAACCAAATCAAACCCACAATGATGGCACTCCGAAACCAATTACTCAATCATCCTTTTGTATATGTTATTGTGGAGGCCTGGCCAGGTGATCAATCCAGCTTTTGACTAGGGAGAGTTTGTTAACAAAAGAAAATAATTGGTTACTTCTGTTAATGAGGAGCAGATCAGAGTAGGGAGAGTTTGTTAACAAGAGAAGGCTATTACTTGTGTAAGAGAGGAGAAGAGAGTTGGTTACTTCAGTTAAGACGCAGGTGTTGCCAATTAATATCATAGTAGTCATCTCTTTATATTTAGATTGACCTGTTGAGCAGAAGGCATTTGATTTAACTGCCAGCATATTTCACATTGTTGAGCAGTTGTAACAGAGAGAAAATTATTGCCACACATCTTGGCATCTTGCAAATAATGATATGATACAAGTCATATAAAACTATTACTATTTTGGGGTTTACTACATTCAGGATATTGCCAAATTGGTTATGGGTTAAATTAAGTGACCTGGTTTATCACCCCTATCATGATAGACTGAATGATTTTGAATCTTGATTTGATCGACATGGTCTAGCACAGTCTCATGAAATTTGATTCGACATGGTCTAATTTGGGGAGCTAACTATGTCGATGATTCTCTAACTAACTTGGGAGGAAAGCTTCCTTACATCGCCCACATTGTCATATAACAGTCTGCCCTTTGTTGGTAGTCTGTTTGGAGTTGAAGAGACTAAAGTCCATGATTAGTGCCTTGGTGATTCTTTATGCAAATGGTGGTGTAGTCAGTAGTCTCATGTTTCGAATTGCAGTTTGAGTTCTTTACCAATGTGCGCGTGTAGTGGGACTAACCATATGTGGACTTGTTAAAGAACTCAACTACATGAACACATTGGTAAAACCTGCTTAATAAAGTGTCCCTTCATCCATAACTTGTTCAAAAATGTATGAGTTGCTTGTTTTACTAGTAGTGAATCCATTGTTGGCATATTATCCGTGAAGCAATGCTCTGACCAATGTTGGCTAATACTGGTGCCGATCTTGATAGGTTGTATCGGTGAATGTTCTGGAACAGATCTTGGTGGTTGATTGATTACTGTTCTTGTGCTTCTGTTTTTGGTGCCTTGGTCTATATACTTTCTTGCCATGGTTGCTTCCAAAGTTCCAATACTAATGTTGGTCCTTTCCCCTTTGGAGGAGAATAGGCCTTTAGTGAAGACCTTAACGACTACAACAACGTAATGAACATTCTAGTACCAAATGGTGATGAAATGCACACTTTCTCCATATATTAGAATGTAATTCAAAGGTATTGTAAAAGTACTGGCAGCCTCGTGGACTAATACCCCATCCCTTCTCTTAAGTTTGGCACAATATATAGTTTTAGGATCGAAGTATGAAACCTCCAAATTGGAGTCTGCATGTAATGATGAATTAATTACAACTCTAGTTTGAATTCTCTTCTAAACAAGTTTCCCTCTTTTCCAAACTTTTGTAACTACTTACAATCAGAAGTTTATCATGTTAAGTACTATTAGTAACTGCACCAAGTAAAATTCCTGAATCATCCACACTGACTATTCAGCTGACTTGTCGTGTTGATCAGAATTGGAACGCTAACTTTTCCATTCTTTCAGGCTGAAGTGCTTCAAGTATTTACAGGTTATAAGTGTGAGAATCATCTTCCTTCATTATAAGATGATGTGCTTGAACGGCTTCTTGAGCAATCATTTTCAGAATGCGGTAGATTGGGATCACTGATCACATCCTAAAGATAGGACCGAAACAATAGATATAAGAAAGTGAAGTAAAACCAACAAAGTGTGAAGATAGCATTAAGAGTACGTATACTGAACTATAGGTGCTTATGAATTAACAGAAGCCAAATGATTCTTATGGCATGTAATTATGTTTGATGTTCCTAGGTTAATTTATCTATTGCAGTGATAGGTTTATGTTATGTAACTCACTTGTCTTTTGGAAATCAGGTCTTGTCTTGATAAATGTTCTTTACCACCATCAAGCATGGCAGAATTGATGCTATCTTCGGAGAATGCTCTCAATCTGATAAGCTCAGGTAAAACAACTTTCCCAAGATCTGGTCTGTCTTTTCGTCTCATTTTAGCACACTGTAAAGCTAGCTTAGCAAACTCTAAGGTTTCCCCAACTGGCCAGTCAGGAACAGCAGGGTCAAGCATCTCAGTGAAAGTACCTTCCTCAATAGCTTTCTCAACATGACAAGTCAAACCCATTGGTGACTTGGCCGTGATTAGTTGTATAAGCAACACCCCAAGTGAGTACACATCTGATTTTATTCCCAGCATACCAGTTTGCTGATACTCTGGATCAATATAACAGAATGTTCCAGCTGCTGATGTCATGTGATACTGAGTAACCGAATCAACTACTGATGGAGGAACAAGTCTGGCCAAACCTACATCACTAATCTTGCTCACATAGTTATTGTCTAACAAAATGTTAGCGGGTTTGAGGTCACGGTGTACTAGGGGCTCTGGCTTTGTTTGATGAAGAAACAAAAGTCCAGTGCAAATTTCAGCAGCCATTCTGAACCTTAGTTGCCAAGGAATAACTGGGGTGTTACCTCGCTGGAAGAGACGATCTTCTAAGCTACCATTAGCCATGTACTCATAAACCAGGCAACCATACTCTGGACAGGCTCCAAGAAGGAGAACCATGTTCGGATGTCGCATGAAGCTTAGTACTTTAACCTGTAGAAAGGTGGCATCAGATTTAAAGATTCCTGTAGATTAAAAATACTACATAATCAATGCAAAGTGATAGAAAGATTTCAAGTACATCAATGTTAAAATTAGCTAAGGGATATCAATCATTATTTCAGTTGTATTTTGGAATTTGGAGTGTAAAGTGACTTGATTGGTATTAAATTTAGGTGCACTATGAATCACCAAAAGCAAATGGACTCATGTCATTGTGTCGATTTCGTGATGTAGGAATAACTTAAACAAGTGAACATCTTCCCTTTTTATCTTTAAACAAGTAACACCCTTTATCTTTAGTCTGGTAATCACTTCTATAATTTTCTCTTATTTATCACGGGAAAAAAACTTGAACCAGGTGCCTTGGTTTCAAACAAAATTATCCCTCCTTAAACTTATGTAGTATCTTCATTCAAAATCAGATTCAAGTAGAAACCCATTAGTGCTAGTACTTTTCACTACTATGCTAAGAATCTCAAGGGAGTGCTGCATATAGGAGGATAGTAGTTGAAATTTATGATTTTCAAAGAACAAACCTCTTGCAGGAGCTGTGACTGTCCTTGAGCTGCATCTGGACGTAGAACTTTTATCGCTACTGGTGTGTGATCTAGTTCCCCTCTGTAAACTGGACCATAACCACCTTCTCCAATCTTGCAAGATTTTGAAAAATCAGCTGTCGCTGATTCAATTTCCTCAAGTGTGTATTTTCTATAACTAATATCACAGACCCTGCCTTCTGATGCCTTCTTTCTCTCTTCAGCTTCTTTAAGGGCTTTGAGTTCTGCATTTCTCCTTTTTTGTGATTCCAATTCAGCAATCCTTTGAGCTGCTTCTGCTGCTTCAATGGCTGCCTTACTTTTCGCTTTTTCTCTCTGTACTAGTGCCAATGCAACTTCCTCAGCTAGTTGTGCCTCTTCTAATCTCTTTTTTTCTTCCAATTTCCATTGGTTAAGTTCCATGTCCTGGCATTGATACATAATAAGTTTTTTTTGTTTTCATATGAACTGTTACTAGTTGACGAAACCTTATAAAGAAGTATAAGATGTCCCTTGTGTGTGTGTGTGCGCGCGCGCGTGAAGTATACATTTAGTTATGTTACAGCCTACTAGTTGATGATTCTCAGGAGTCAGGCCTGTTTTAGACATTTGGGTTGTGTATATGGTGCAAATTTGTGGTGAGGATAGACCATAAGAATAGTGTTTGATCGAATGATGTCATATAGTTCATCTTCACATTCTCTGCAGTTCAATGTTTCCATAACTGAAATTTGGGGAGATATCAAAACTTGAAAAAATTGTACACTTAAATTAGATTTATATCAATACCTTCTGTTTTGCGGTGACAACCTCCTTGCAGGCGGTATTGTACATGTCCATTGTTTGCTTGAGCTCTAGCCTGAGCTTCCTCATTTCAGCTTCCATTTTTTCATCCTATAATTACAAAGCAAACTAAGTTCAAATATACTGATGTGTGCCCATTTGCTCTAATTAATGGCGTTTAAGCACCATAGAATGGAAATCAACCCAGCATTAGTACTCATTTGACATATCATGACACAAAGTTACTGACTGTGGGAACATCAAAACTGGTTCCTGTCTCGAATATTTTCTGATATTTTAAGTACTTGAATATGCTGGGTAACTAACTTACGACGTTCTGTGAGTGACATAACTTTCCGCTTTCAGTTGAGGCTGAGGTAGATTCACTGTGTGCTGAGCTCATGTCGATAAACTTTGTTCCTGAGTAAGATGATGACGTGGAGCTTCTGTTGTCCCACTCTGAGGTGTTTGAATACCGAGTGGTAATTCCTGATTCCAAACCATCATATAAAGAAGGATACATGTTATCCATGTTTGGTTTGTCACTACAGACGTACGATATATCAGTTTCTGGTGAGAGCTGATATGATTTGTTCATTGCTGCTTTTCCTCTTGTGAATGGTGACCTGCAGATTTTACTCCAAAAAAGTATATGAGCATATTGAACTATACAATTCCCCATAAATATATAGGTGAACTATACAATGCATTATAGCTTACTTGATTTCAAAGTCATCTAGCTTGCTAGGGTGGTGATAACGCGTCCTCTCTGATTCTGTATCAGTCAGAGAAACTTGAGTGAGCAGGTAACGACAAAAATCATTTCCTGAGGTAGCAAATCAATATGCATGGGTAATATATACATGAATTATAAAGACCAACCTCTAGACTGCCGGTGATTTAATCCAGAAACTTTGCAGGGTTGTTGCTGCATTTGATTACTTGGGGGAGGTTTTAGTCGTGGTGTACAGGTAGCTGTTCGGACATGCAAGAGCTTTCCTTTGCCAACTACATACACAGTGCAAAAATCTGGAGCCCCTTTCAACACAGTGCTGGGAACATCTGTGGTTCTGAATCTTCTGTCAAAACAAAAAACTTTGAATAGTTGGAATGCATCTAATTGTTTCATTTAAGAACTATACCAAAATTTATAACATCAATTGAAAATTAAAGATGTAAGACCCCTTGTTGTTATGTTTGTTGATCTTTGACATTGTGATCATAGTAATTTTCTTATGTTGATGAATGGTATATATGGTTTATTTTGCATACAAACAGAAAGATCGATAAGAGTAAGACAAAGAATTAACTTGAAAATGCCGGATCTTGATGGTGAACCAAGTACCAAAATCTCAGTTGAATTTGCTGCGACATATTTGATCAATGCTTTTGGTACATCTGTATCCTCAATTGTGACTTCATTGCATATTATCTGCCACAAATAAAATCAAATCATAAGGAGAAGAAATGAAGAACAAGAATTCGGTCCGTAAACTCCTAGCCTGTCATCCTCCAATTCTGGAGACTGGAGCACAGGTTGACAATCTGGAAGTGTGAATGGCCTGTGCCTACAACAATTAAGAAGCACGACTCACATTCTTTTTCGAACAAAAACCCCGGTATGGAAGAAATATCTCTTCGGTATGAGAGTCATTTGTCACGTTAGAGATCAAAACCATACCCCCAGCTGCAGGCAAGGCTGGAAATAAACATCAACCGATCAACATCATCATACAATGCAGATAAATTAAGTGAAAATTAAAGAAACAAAAAATTAACATACTGTGGTTGGGAGCAGAATTTGTTGTGCGTGTAACATGGAGCAATGTAAGAGCTTGCCCTCTGGTAAGAAATTGATCAACAACCCATTTGATAGCATATTGACTTCCTTTGTCCTTGTCTATTGCCAGTGCCACTCTCTTTTCGCTCTTTTCTGCTGCTGATTGCCCTCTAATTCCCATTTGCTCTCTTTCTCTCTGTAATTGATTCTATGAACTCATGTAATTATAATGTCTGGGAATTCAGAACCCCAAAATGAACCAAGAACCTTAAGATGCATGGTAACCCTCTTATACTAACCTTGGAAAACTACCTCTTTTGAGCCCCACAGTTTGTTTTCGTTTGACCCTAACGACAACATAGTTTGTTGCATAATGTCTAGAAGCCAAGAGACTTCGTTAGATATTCTTCATAATAAAAACAAAGAGAGGGAGGTTGTTATGTTGCAAAAATTCTTGTATACACGGCAATACAAGTAAAAAAGGGTATTCATTATAGTTTTTCGAAACAAAAAAAAAATATCAATACTTCGTCATAAGCATGAAATACATTATTAGGAAATATAGACACTCCCACATTTTGTTGCATTGTTGAACGGTCTGAAAAAACGATAAGTTGATAATTAACGGGCTATAGGACATGGTAGTTAAGTAAATGGACACCGTCATTCATTATTACCGCTTGGATGAGTTAAATTAAATGTTCACCAACATATCAACGGCTATTGATTTTTTTGGTTGGCCATATTTTACTACTCACTCGGTACGTATTTATGTATGCAAGATACTTCTACTATATTAAGAGACAATAATACGGATGTATCCTAACAATGTCACAGTAAACACACAAATTTGAAGCTCCCTCACACCTACGAGCCAACTAATGAGAGATGAAACTCTTAACTCAGGGTTCCAAGTTAGGCCGCTACTAACCTTACCACATGAGGATGAACATTTAGGATCGGTGATAAAGTCATTTAGACTCGCAACATAGTCATCACGAAGATCAAACTTTCCAAAAATGAATCGTATGAATGGCTGCCTCACTGAAATTCGTAAAAAAATAAAAATACAGGAGCCTATGTAAAATATCCTCCACAATAAGGGCTGCAAAGTAATCTAAGAAACAGTTCAGAAAAGGTAACTATAGCGCTATTCTATAACTGACAAAAAGAAGCCGTTGGGCGCAACTTTTAAATCCTCTCACTAAACCCCACGCGTGTGACACTTCCCAAAATGCGTCGATCAAACCATAAGGATCCTCACACTCCCTCTAAACCCAAACGATTCTTCTCTGCAACTCTCTCTCTCTCTCTCTCTCTCTCTCTAAAATCCTAATCACCACTATGATATCAAACTCATCAATTTCTCTATTGGATTCTAACCTATTCGAAGGCTTCGTAATTTGATCTGAGAAACATTATTGGGATTAAATCGGAGAGAGAGGTTAAAAAATACCTGGTGGTCGTAATCGGGACTAGTATGCGACTTTTGAAGCTGATAGAGCGGCGGCGTTTGTCTCCGCTGACGCGAAACGACGTCGTCGATGACCGGAGGAGGAGCATGGCTCACTCTTATAAGAAACTAGCGCCGTCGCCGCTGCTCACACTCTCCGTTCTGAAACTCGACGGCTCTGTTTTCGGTAAATTCGTATTTCCGTTTTGACTTTCTTTTATATAAGACTGGCTCTGCTTCTGTAGAAACTGCTTTTTGGAATAGCCAAAGTGGAATTTGGAAAAGTGCTTTTGAAAAAGCTAGTACTTGGCTTAAAATGGTGGGACTAGATTGAAGTCAAACCAGAAATGGCTTTTAGCTTTTTGTTGTATTGTGGATTTTGTTGAAATTAGTTGATGGAGTTTCAATTCTACAGAGATTCAGGTTGGGAGGAGTGCGACTGTAGCAGAGCTGAAACAAGCAGTAGAGGTGGTGTTTTCTTCTTCGAACAGCAAGGTTCCATGGTAAGCCTCTCAGGCTTAATCGATACTAGTGAGGCCTTTTGTAATTTTCGTTACTTTGATATGCTTTGGTTGGTGTAATGGCGATTAACGTTTGATTTTGTGGTTTCAGGTTACTAGTTTGGGGGCATTTCTGCTTGTGCCATGTAGGGAAGAAGCTAACTAATGACAGAGCGCATATTCGGAATTTTGGGATCAAGGATGGTGATCAAGTATATGCCACAAGAATCTCAATTTTTTATTTTTTTTCCCGATAAAACACATCCAGGATATGCCTTTTTTCAGTTGCTGCAATTTAGGATGACAGTGCATATGTCCATGTTGTTACATTGTATTTGCAATTTTTAAGATAGCTGTGGTTGGATGACTTCTGAATTGCTTATGCAAATCCATAGTCTCGACCCTCGGTTGTTCTATTTTTACAAGAATTTATTTGGATTCCGACTCTTTCCAAATCCTATTTTATTCTTTATAATTGTGTAGAACATCTGTTTTTACATTTGTCTCTTGTGTGAAAGCTACGTATGAACCTCTAATATTTTGACTTAGATGATAGAACTATGTATGAACCTAAATATGATACTTGTATTCCATTCCATTAGTACCTTTTTGGTAGAACTCTAGGCATGATACTTTTGTTATATGCAATAAAGATTTAGCCTTAAAGTGAACGTATTCCTACTTTTCTAGGAGCATAGTGACATTAGATGAGATATAGTGTATTACTCAGACTTTCTACTGCTAGAGGAATCGTACTGTCTTAGCTCATTTAGCAAGTTGTGGAGTGATACTTTACTGCAAAAAGTATCAGTGAGTGTGGCAATATTATGTGAAAAGTATACCAGCAATTATGTGTGCCTATGGTTTAACCGTGTTTTATGAATTATGCTCTTTTGTGAATGGAGTAAGCAATGCAATATCATCATATGTATTTATACAGTCCAAATTAGTTAACTACCTTTAATGCCATAATGCATTCAATAACTATTAGCCAATCAATACTTTTCTCTCTGTCTTGCTTTCAAGCTATTGCCAGCAACTTCTTCTTAATGTCTGTTTTCTGATACATGCAGATTGAATTCATTAGGCATATGTCCATCAGCAACATGCCTTTCGAAAAAGGGTCTAAGAAGGAGAGTGCACCTTACAAACAGAAGTTAATGTAAGAATCTGATCCTGTTTATCTCCTTTATGATTGATTTATAGGGTAGTCAGGATCAAGATGCATTCAAAGATATTTATCTGTGCTTAACTCTTTGCATAGACAAGCAATGACATCAGGGTATAAAGTATTTGTAGGAAACATTTGAAAGATTCTAAGTTAATATTGAAAGTACGATGAAAAGGCTTAGCTCTAGAGTTGACATGGCCATCAGCACCTGGTTCTTGCATAAATCCCATCTTCTTTCACTGCACTATTGTTAGAATATTTTCGTATCTAACTGAGAATTGGAAACACCTGTTGATTTGAAGGTTGACATATGGATCAAATGATCATGAGACAAAAGAAGAGCATGGTTCAGAGGATTTTGACAATAATGTCAGTCAGGAGGATGACTCTGGGGATCATCCCAATATAGATATGGAGGAAGGTCCTATGCCTGAATTCAAGTTGCCTCGTTTCTGGAAAGGGTGGCTCTCATACTCCAAGGTTGTTGGAGCTTGGAGGTTTTAAGAAAGGAATCAAAAGGCAGGAATTGTTGATTGAGATGCCTGAATTCCTCAGGAAGCGGATCTAGGATGATGCATTGAAGTGTACTTAGCCACAGCAGGAGAGTCCATTTCGATTGAAGTATGACCTGTATGAGCTAGATTCCTTTGGCATATATGTTATGAAGTTATTCTCTTGGAGATCAATACCTTTGAGGCTCCCTTAGTACCTACTTTCTGCATGAAGACCTCATCGCTTAGTACCTACTTTTTGCATCTAGGCAAAGAGAAGACCAATGAGGATGGACCTTGTTATGTAAATGATGCTTAGGTAGATAATAACTTACTAATTCTAATTCCAATATTCTCCTTATCCTTAAACAGATTTAGAATGCTTGTAAACAACGGTTTTTAATTTTTTTGATTCTTTCTCTTGCATGAAACAGGAATTTGGGTTGTCTGAGCACCATGGATGTTAAGCAACAACTATGAAATTGAGAGGAAATTGCTGAACTATACGTGTGTATGAGTTTGGAGAAAGCGTTAATGACAAGAATAATGACGCTGCATGCCAAAGTATAAGTGAACAGGTCCATGTAACTAGTGTTATGATACCATGAAATTGACATTGCTTTCATGACTCAAACAGAGAGGGCTAACATCAATTTGGGGTGGTTGATTACACTAGAGAAACCTAGGTTCAGATCCCCTTTGATTGCCTAAGTGGTGAGGGAGACTCTAGAAGTGGATTAAGATCAGTCCAATAGTTATGAGTTTTATCGGATGGCTACCATATTATCTGAAAGTACATTGTTAGCTTCTAAACTCCTAACTACATGTATTACTTCATTTTTATCTGTTCCGATTAGATTAAATGGTATCTTCGTTTAGAATTTTCTCAGAAGAAAAAGAAATGTTGCCTTTGTTTAGATGTTGCGAAGGGAAATGGACAGAACTACATGACTGAAGAGTAAAAAGGACACTTTCCAAACATGTTCATATCCAGCATCCACTGCTGAAGGTCATTCTTCTGGATCAGACTCATCCACATCATCGATGAAAATCTCTTTGATTGATGGGACAGAACTCCTTGCTGCATCCAAAGATTCTGACATGTTATCAAGAAGATAAGGAAGTTCCAGAAACTGCAACAAAGATTCTGTTTGAGGATTCCTATTACATCCAGGAAAGGCACCCCTCGAGCTATCAAATTTGTTAGTGGAATCCGGATCATGGGATGGAACTGTCCGGCAGAATTCAAAAGGTCTGGCTCCTCTTGCTTGTAGCTTACTCCTCACCCAGTTTTGGCAAGCTTCCTTGTCGAGATACACATTACTGAAATTCGCACTTGCAACCGTGAGAGGGAAAACTGAGTTGAACTGTCTGGTTATTCCGAGCCATTCCTCATCATACTGAATCTCATAAGGCCCCGGCCCTGATTCAACGTCAATAACCTGCAGAAATTCGCCCTTACTTTCTCTACAACACTTATTAAGAGCAAGAAAATTCGTCACCGGACCATCTTCCCCGTGCCGAACACGAGCTGCAAATTTGCAGTGAAGATGAGCTGAAAACCAATAGGGTGGTTTCAGTTTCTGTAGCAATTGAGCAGCAGCTTCACTTCCCAGCCTTCTGTCCTTGATATCCTGCTCAAAATCTTTTTTAAATTTAAAGAGTTCCTTGAGTGTGATGCCTACAGGCCAATCATGTGAGAGAAAAATGTCAATCGGTTCTTCTACTTGCATGAGTTTGTGAACGTTATACTCACGAACATGATATAGAGACTTGATGGTACCTTCATTATAAGGAGGCCTCTCATAGTGTCCTAATCTATAGTGTTTTGGTCCATAAAGTCCAGAGAGGCCACCGATGCGAAGGTTTCCGAACTTGACGACTCCAGCAAACCCTAAGAAGTATATGTTAGGCGCCGCCCAACCTCCGTAGTAGAGCTCCCAGAGATAGTTGGAAGCTTCATGGTTGCCGCCGATGAATATGGTGGGATAGGGAGCTATGGCCTCGCCGGAATAGTACTTCCAAAAGGAGTTCATCTTCCGGTGTTTTAAAGGCACCGTTAAGTCTTCATATCGTGTTCATTCCTGACAGCCTGAAAGTCGCCGCAGCAGAGGAGGAGGTCGATTTTGATTTTCTGAGTTCTTTCTATGTATTGGAGGGTACTGTAGCCTTTGTCGAGCTAGCTCACCATGCATACAACCTTCTACTGCAATTTTCATTCTCAAGGGATGGAGACGCAAGGAGCGCGCAGGCGGTTTAAAGTTGCAGGTTACCCGATGGCAAATTAATACCCAATTAAGGAAAATTATAGTACGTATAATATGCCTCATAAAATGTGTAGTTATTATTGATTGAAGAAACAACAAAATGACTATGTAATGACCATTTACTGTTTTAAAAGTCTTCATGTACCACACAATTAGACACATTTACAATAGTTATATGATTGGCTGGGTACAACACCTGGCAGTGCCACGTGGTGTTCCGGGTACAGAGAATAATTACTCTATGGTATGATAGACAAACCTAATGGCTAAAGGTATATGGAGTTTTTTGGTTTGTCCAATGGCAAAAGGATTGGAGTTTTTCCGAATGCCTAGATGATTTGAATTTAATGACTTGATCATTGCTTTTTTTTTTTCCTATTCAATTAAAAATAGTTAATGTTCATTTAGTATAATTTTTAGCACGCCAGAGATCGCCAGATCGGTATGGGAAAGGACGGGACAAGATTGTGCATATCTCGATCCCGAAGTTTTGGTCAATATCGGTACAGATCGGGATGCTTGATATTGTACCGTCTCGGTCGGTTTTGATACAGTTCGAGACAAATCGATATAAATTGGAGAGTTGAACATTTTAGTGATTCACAAATGCATCCTCATTAGTAAAAACTCAAAACATCTTACAAATCTTATTGGAACTTTTCTTCCCATTTGTCTAAATAATATTCATTATAGCTTACATTATACACGGTATCACTTAAATTGTTCTAGTATGAGGCCTTATTTGTTTTATGAAAAGTAAGCATCAGAAAAGAAAGTTGTTCCTTTCCTGCGTTTAGAAAAGTAGAAGGAAATGAAACACTTTCCTGATTGAAGGGAAAATATGAGGGAAAGTGGTTCCATCCAAAATCCAAAAGAATCACTTTCATTATTTCTTTCCCGGCATGTATTACTCACAACCTAATATTTTATTAGAGAAAATTTTAAGAACAGTACATAACAAACGGTCCATTCTCAACTTTGGTGTTTCAAGTTTCAAAACAATTAAAATGGTATATGACGTTTAAAAACCGGCACACTTTTAGCACATGTCATCAATAACACCGTTAACTCTCATTTTTCAAAATGTGGTTTCGGATTTTCTCCATTCTTTCTTTCTTATGTTTTCTTTTTCTTTTTTTTATTTACATACTTTTTTAATATGTTAAACTCAAACCATATATTTTCAAAAACTTTGTTGTTTCCTCTTACCTGGATTCTTTGCTTACTACTCGTTGAATTTGTAAGTTACCGGGTTTGGTTTTAATGAAAGGCTCTTATTCATCAAAAAAATAAAATAAAAGACTTTGATGCTCGTCCAAATCCCCAAATAAAACTAGGACATAACTTTCTCGATCTAAGTTTCCTTACACAATACCCACCGATATATATTCCATAACTTACCAAATCAAATCATCTTCCAACTTTCTCCTACAGTCCTACCTCGATCACCATTTTTGTATATGCTGGGTTTGAACGTGGACGAAAAAGAGAGACAACAATATTTTTTCCTTTCTTATTTCTCTCTCCTTATTAATTATTGATTTTAATAATTTATTACTGCTAAATTAAGGAGTGACGGATTTGCCCATCAAAGTTTAACGGAAAACATGTTAGATAACGGAGAATGTAACGGTATGTACATAATTTCGGTTGAGATTACAAGTTCATGTACCATTTTGATTGTTTTGAAACTTGAAACACCAAAATTAGGAGTTGACCATTTGTCATGTACTGTTCTTAAAATTTTCTCATTTTATTATAACTTTCCCGATGACTTTTTTTGTGTTACCAAATATCGGAATAAAAAGTTCTTATAAAATTTCATTTCCGTTCATTTTCCCTTCCCATAGGAAAGACCGAAAGAGGAAATAATTACTTTTCTTTTCGCGAACCAAACAAGGCCTGAGACTATGACACTTTCCTTAAGAAGACGCTTAATAGCGTGTTTGGTGCGGGGTTGGGTAACCCAGTCTTAATTTCTTCATTAATCCTGCACTCTCTAAGTGTGGTTTATCTTACAGAATCCTTGACCCATGTTTGATGCCAACGCTGCTATAAACTCTACAAATTAACACCAACACCAACTCCCTCATCTCAATTTCCAAAATTCAAAATACCAGCAAAAGCTAGACAATCAACCAAACTATCCTGCTCTTCTTAGCCTAAACCCATCATCACAAGATACACATTCCACTGCTCATGTTTTAGATCCACCCGGATTTGAAATCCATCCAAAATAATAATTTGCAAAGGCAAAAAGATAAGAGCTATAGCATGGAGATAAGCTACCTCCAGTTCTTACCGGGTAACCCCAGTACGATTTACGAAAAACTCGGACCTCACCAACTTCACGGTTTTGATGCTACCACTTTTCATGATTCGACCTTAATCTTACTTCTGTCCTCGTTAGATTCGATGACATGCGGCAGAAACTCCGTCAATGGGATGGAAGGCGACAAGATCAAGGAAGGAGAGGAAGGCGATGACTACGGGCTTGAAGCCGACGAAGGTCGTGCGTGACATTGATGAGAGAGATGGACGAGGAGAAAAACCATGTGTTTGTTTAGAAGCAATTTTTTACACTCATATTAAGATACTTATCATATTTAGTATTTTTTTTTATTTCAAAGGACATAAGGCTTTATTGAGTAATTTAACAGCTACATATGGAAGCAAAAGTGCTTCGAATCTAGTGGCACACAACCGGAGTACCAGACCAAAAACAAGAAAAATCAGAATAAAGAGCAAGTTTAGCAGCATTATGGGCAACTACAATACTCTCCCGAAAAACATGTTACTTATAAACTTATAATACCATGTATTTCATACAAATACATAAAGAAAGAAGAAGGAAGTAAAGAAAGTGTTAGTTATTTGACTTATTTCATACTCCATATAATAATACCTACCAAGTTTGTGTTTTTTTTTTCTCTCTTTCTCTTCTATCACATCAACAACTCAAAATCTCAAATACCATAATTGAGTCGAATTCATGAAGAGACACTTACCAAAATTTTTTTTTGTCACTTCAGTAAATGGTCAAGTAGATAAATTTTTTTTGGTGTTCGTATTTCCAGCAACTTCCTCCATAAGTTGTCAAAGCTGCTTTGGATGATTTGTATGATTCTGTTAGAATTAGGAATGTGGCTACAGAGCTACTGGTACTTAGTTTTTCTGTTGTTTATTGTTTGGACCTTTGGCTCCCATGTATTTAAAAAAAAAAAGTAGATAAAATTCAATTATATACACAAAGCAAGTAAGGATAAATCAAGAAAGGGTAAATCAATGCCCTGTAGATATCCATCAAGGTAGGGTGTTGCTAGATGTACCCAGCAAACTACTTAGTAGACCCAGCAATTAAAAATTATCCTGTATTTTCTAGTTTTGCCCTTGTTATAATAAACCCAGCAAACACAAATTCTTCTCTTAGAGTTGGATCAAAGGCATTAAATTAAGAAGAAGAGATGTGGCAACGATTGCGCAAACATAACATCCTATTTAGGAGGCTAAAGTGGGATCTGGGTCATACCATCTTATCGTTGCTTTGCTTTGAGCCTCTGAGTTGAATTGAAATTTTGTGATTAATTGCGTAGTCATCTATTCATCTGCAGTGTCAATTTTTGATTAAGAGACTTTTAGCCGATTTTGTTCTTCTTCTCCATTACCTGAAATATATTCTACAATTATATGTTTTAAGATGATCGAAGTTCCATACCTGTATTGATATGGGTGAGATATATGTAATGGGATGATCATTGAATTGGTAATTTTTTTTTTTGAAGGCAATCGGTTCCGATATCCCGTACATCAAATCTTCTCAAGTATCTATACTTAGATCATGGGAAAGCTCCTCCTGATTTCCTCCCCCATATTAGTTCTCTTTCTGGTCTCAACGTGGTGTTAGAGATGATGTTTGCTGGGTTTATTATAACAAGGGCAAAACTGAAAAATACAGGATAATTTTTAATTACTGGGTCTATTAAGAAGTTTGCTGTGTACATCTAGCAACACCCTCAAGGTAATACAAAACAAAACAGCAACACGGTACCGTTAAATCTAAATAAGGATAAATCCAAAATAGAAATTTGATAGAGTGACTCCATGTCTAGGAGAAATTTGGAGCGGACGTGTCTCAACAAGTAGCTTCATCGGTGGACATTGGTTGATGTGGCTATCACCCTCGCCAAGGTGCACCGATGATTCCGTATCCCCTCCCGTCACGATGACTTCCATTTTGTCCTCTTCTTCTTCTTCTTCTTCAACAATCAAACCAAAACACCAGTCCCCCTCCCACTCGCACAAAACCAGAAATTGAAAAAGAAAAGCTAATTTTCCTCCTCATTTATAAAACTGAAACTTTTTTCTGGTCTACTTCGAGCTTTTGTTTCTCTCCGGTAAGTCTCTCTGCTTCCGTGCTTCACTTCATTTCATTCTGTTACTTTCAATTCCAGTGTTTTGATTTTTATGGAACTTTGACTTTACCCTGTTGTTGAATTTTTAATTTCTGTTATATGTGATTCAGTTTGATCTGTTTTGTTTGGTTAAACTGGGTTGTTCCAAGCTGAAGCTTGATGTGTTTTTGGGTTAATTGCCAGTCATCCTATCTATCTAGGTTGATTGGTATTAGGGCCTCCGAGTAAATGATCTGATTCTGCTTTTATGTTCTTCAAATATATTTTTACATGGCAATAAAAGTGACACCGGCAGATTATTGTAATTTATAGGAGCGAAATGGAGGAGCAAATTGCAAAAGCAAAGCCAGCGATTTCTTTCGAGTATCAGCTCTTTGAGGGAGACCCGGATCATCTTACAACTGTTGTATCTACACTCACTCCAACTAGTCCCTGGATCAATCCTGCCTCATTGAACTTTAAGTACCGGATTGGACGAGGCCCTTTTGGTGATGTCTGGTTAGCAACTCATCATCAGTCGGCGGATGATTACGATGAATATCATGAGGTTGCTGTTAAGATGTTGCAACCTTTGAAGGAGGAGGACAGAGAAAAGTTTATGCGCAAGTTCGAGAAGTTGTTTTTTAGGTTTCGTAGGCTGTGTGGTGTTTGTTGGTTTCATGGTATCTCGATTATTGATGGAAGGGTGAGTCCCTTGGCAAATAATTTTGCAATATTTTTAGTCATGTTCTTTGCTTTTCAGTTTTGACTGGACAAATGCTGTTATTTTTCCTGTGCCTTTCTCTTTCATAGCATTGATATTGGTAGTACCGTGATTAGTGGTCATTCTATGTCATGGCAGATCTGCATCGCTATGAAATTTTATGAGGGGTCAATTGGTGATCGAGTTGCTAGGATGAAGGGTGGAAAACTTCAACTTTTTGATGTTTTAAGGTTAGTTATATACTTATATTTATCTTCACTGTGTGGAGTATAATGGGAGTTCTTAAAGAAACTAAACCCAAAATTGGGAATGTTGACAGGTATGGGATTGAGTTGGCCAAAGGAATTTCAGACGTGCATTCACTAGGTCTCTTGGTGCTAAACCTGAAGCCGTCCAACATCCTTGTTGATGAACATGGCCAGGTGGTCCTTGGAGACTTTGGGATACCATATCTGCTTCTTGGGGCTTCGTTGTCTAATCCTAATATGGCTTTCAGACTTGGCACTCCAAACTACATGGCTCCAGAACAGTGGGAACCAGAAGTGAGGGGGCCTATATCTTTAGAAACAGATTCGTGGGGTTTTGGATGTTGCTTTGTCGAGATGTTGACTGGTAGTCAACCCTGGTTTGGGAGTTCAATTAATGAAGTATATCATTCAGTCGTGATCAAGCGAGAAAAGCCACCTGTTCCAAGTGGTTTACCTCCTGTAGTGGAGAATGTTATCAATGGTTGCTTTGAGTATGATCTCCGTAATCGGCCTTCTATGGAAGATATCATACGGGCATTGGAAAGGTATGCTCTCCCTTGGGTATGATAAAACCACTTATGTTAGCCACCGTGTAGAAACTTGAAAATCAGAAAACTACTTTTACCGTTGTACTTGACTATGCATACCCAAGCAATACCAAACTGTGTTTCTTACCCATACCAAACTCTTATCATTTTGTTACTGCTCTTATGACCTTCCTATATTTAGCTGTCTGCTTAACCACTCATACCAGGTAGATTCTTTTATTTCTGATCAGAAACATTGCTACATTGCTACATCACTAAATCAGCACCACTTATTCTATTAAATTTATTTTGTAAGTAAGAACATTTTTACACGATCCAAAATTCTATGTAGGTGTGAAGCTTCAAACTGCTTCTCCATAATTTTTTGTTACTGTTGCAGCTTCAAAATGGTGCTCATAGAAATATTAGTTTTAAATTTCACTTATGCGAATGAAGATATTAAACTTCAGCATTTCTTTTCATGCTGATTATCTGCAATTAAACTGCAGCTCGCAAAAAGATGTTCAAAGCGATGGAGAATGGCTTGGTTTAGGGAGCAGCACACCTGCTGGAAAACTTAGTGGTGGCAGTTGTAGTGCATGGCATCTCGTAAAAGACGATCTCCAGGTTGGAGACATGGTTCGCTCAAGAAAGCCAGTAAACGCACGCAAGCGTCAAGCTCTTGATGTTCCTGAAGGAATTGTAACGGGCCTGGAAAGTAATTCTGGTAATGCCCTGGTGAAGATACCTCGAGTGCGCAGGCCTGTAAGAGTATCAGTGTCAACACTTGAGAGAGTAACATCTGGCTTAACAGCTGGTGATTGGGTGCAGTTAAAGGGTGAACTGCACAAGCACTCCCCGGTTGGAATTCTTCATTCTATACAACGTGATGGAAGTGTTGCTGTTGGTTTTATTGGGCTAGAGACTTTGTGGCGAGGGAAATCATCTGACATTGAAATAGCTGATGCATATTATGTAGGAGAGTTTGTGAGGCTGAAGGCCAATGTGGTTTCTCCCAGATTTGAGTGGCCTCGTAAGGGTGGAGGTGGGGCATGGGCAACTGGAAGGATCTCACAAGTCCTTCCAAATGGTTGTCTGGTTGTGAGATTCCCTGGAAGGTTGGAATTTGGAGATGAAGCTCGTAGCTTCTTGGCAGATCCATATGAAGTAGAACTAGTGTCCTTTGATACTTGTCCTGGACTGGTTGAAAAATATCAACATGTTGAGGATTTTCACTGGGCAGTAAGGCCACTTGCAATTGCATTTAGTCTCTTTACAGCCATGAAGTTCAGCTTGTTTGTTGGACGAAATGTAAGTGCAAGGGTGAAAGGTCGAAAAAACTCAGTACAGGGCCAGAGTGGTGGAAATTCAGCTTGGCTTCCTCCAAAGGTTGCTAATCTTTTCAAAGAAGGTGCTTCTACTGCTACTGCTAGGTAGTAGTTTATTTATTCCATCATGCCAAATAAGAACTGGAACTGGAAGATCATGGTCGAAACTCCAAAGCTCTCAGGATAAAGAAAAGATGTGTTCATAAGTAGAATGATGCAATGTGTAAATATTTAAGAAACTGCAGTCTGTAACTACATACTCTCTTTTTCTTTCTTTCTTTGGCACAGCAATTTCTACTTTGTAAATATATAATCTTATGTTATGTGGAAATGCCTACTGTATCTGTAGTTGTTCTTTGAAGTTGGAATCATGGACCAAAGTTTTCAAGCACCAGGTGAATGAGTTGCGAGCTTCGAGTCGAGCTGTAACGAGCTTATTCCCATTTTATTAATCCTAAATAGAACAAAAAGAAATTAATAGTCATTAAGGGCTCACATTACAAGATACGCAAAAGGTGGGGGGCCCATATAAATACCGCTTTCCTTTTTCTCTAGTTTCTGTTTCCATTTTCATTTTCGCTCTGGAAAAATCAATTACGGCGAGAAGTGTGAACGCCATTGACACATTCAGAAGAAAGAAGCGGCAGCAATGAAGGGGACGACGCCATCTCAGTCCGCCATGTAAGTGATTCCGCCACCTCTCTCTC
>NC_020496.1:17490019-17526972 GCF_000184155.1 Fragaria vesca subsp. vesca | reverse complement strand
CCTCTCTCTCTCTCTCTCTCTCTCTCTCTCTCTCTCTGGGTTGCTGTGAATTGTAATCAGGACCAAAAAAGATAATGTGGGTTTTCAAGAACCCTAATGTACTCTTTCTACTATTCTTGATGAAATGGAAAATGGGTACGAGTTCAATTTAGGGTGCCAAGAAAAGAAGGGACCCAAGTTTGAATCTTTTTGTTGGTTTTGTATGGTACAGGAAATACCCAGATGAAGATAATGAATGTGAAGTGAAAGAAGGAAATGGGGGAGTGTCGGTTGAAGGTGGTTTTGCAGTAGAAGGAAAGGTTCAGTCTCAGTGCATCAGCCTCTACAAGCGAGACCTCACAAAACGAGGTACATTCTCTCATACTTGTCTTCAATTGATGGTCAGTATTTGAAATGCGAGCTCCAGAAGCCTTTTACATGCTTTGAATCGTTTCTTGGAGACTTGAATGTTGATCTTGTCTGGGCCAATGATGAAAGCCACAAGTTTAGATGGTTATAGTTTCAGTCTTAGGAAAACTGCATTGAGTTCTCGCAACAGTGGTTTGGATAGTATTAATGGGAGGGTGTAGAGCTGCTTCTGTAAAGAATGACAATGTTAATAGAGTTTCCAACTTTCCATTATATGATGCATACTATATGTTTGAATGGGGGATGTTATTTTTGCTTGGTCTGTGTTGTGGGGAAATGTAATGTTATATGGTTTTCAGGTGAAGAGCTCACTTTTGAGAAGAATGGCGTGTGGAGGCAAGAGCAGAAGGGCAGAACTGCAAGGCTGGAGAAACAGCTCAGGGTAAGGTGGGAACTTGATGAGATAATTGAAGAACAAGTGAACAGGTTTCATGCCCACTACAACATGGATATGGTCCCAAACCGCCTCAAGGACATTTCCCAACTTCTCATGCCCTGTTGGACTCCGCCTGATGAGCTTGCCTCCATTGGTTGGTTAGGTGATTGGCGCCCCTCTGCCATTTTGGACCTCGTGCGTGGCTTGTCTGCTTCCTGTTTCCCAATCTCTGGTAGCACGGAACACCTCTTATTGCAGCTCATTCATGAGATTCGGATTGAAGAGGCAATACTTGATGAGGAGATGGCCGAAATCCAGTCCAAGTGTATCCTATACCTTCCATTTGCTCCAATCAACATTCAATCAGGTGGATCTGCCTTGGCTTGTGTTCACTCCGAGTTCAAGAAGATTGAAAGAGTGATCACAAAAGCTCAACAACTCAGGTCTGTTTTCTTTCATTTGATAGTTTTTCTGAAACTTTTCCACTATTGCAACATCAAGAAACATGATTGTTAGCAATTTATATTATCTCAGATCTAGTAAATACATGTGTTGGAACACCCTATGCTATGTTGTTTGGTTTCGCTAGTGTGTGTGTGCTCTTTTCTTTTGGTTTACCACCTTAATTCGTTCCTGCTAAGTAAAAACTGCATATCATTCACAAAGAAATAAAGGAAAGGATAACTAACTACCAGATATGTGATGCTGTATGCCAACAGGTTCAAGGCACTGGAATTGGTGTTGAAGAAGATACTTAATGAATTTGACGCAGCAGAGTACTTGGTGGCATTTGAGGGTATACAAGATGCTATTCACCAGTTTGCAGCAAACCAGAGGATCCAAAAGGGTCCAGTTGCAATGCCTGCCAAGGCTTTGGGGTCTGCCTGAGAATAAAGAAGACATAAAAGACCTTGTGAAACTTGCTAACCGAATCAGAAACTGTAGTCACCGAAAGAAGAGATGACAAACCTCTTTTACTTGCTGATTGTTGCTGTATGATAAGATATCTTGTCATAGTCTTAGCTTTGATGCATGTTGTAAACAATGTGTGTAGAGAACTCAAAACAGATATACAGTGTCATTTCATATAAATGTGTACAGAGCATGGAGTTTTCGTATAGTTTGTTTGGACCAAATTTTTGTGTGAAATATCATATTCAGATCTCATGGTTCCCACAGCGGCTCGTTGGTTGATTAACGGCTGCTTAGGTAATTGTAAATATAAACCAAATATGTATGACTATCTCTAATGAACTTGGAAAATGTTATTGTCATACATTGTCCAATTCCGTGTATATCCAAGTTTGGAATGACTTGGATTATAAGCCAACAAAGTTCTGTAATAAAAACCTTTATCCAAGTGATGGGCAATACTGCAATAGTTTTGGTTTTAAAGCTTTTTTGAACACAAATAAAAGTTCATATAGTGATAGACAAAAATATTGCCGACCAAAAAAGAAAACAATAGATAAAAATATTAGACGCTGGTCAAATAATTTTCGAATTACTAGGTTTTTCTTGTTTTCAAATCCGTTTTACATAAAACTCGATTTGTAAGAAAATAAAGTATATTCATATTCGCGATATAAAATATCTCGTTAACAATATTAAATCTTATCGTTTCACATGAGACTCGATTTGTAAGAAAATAAAATATGTCCATAACTACGGTATAAAATATAATTTATATTGTAAGAATATTCTAAATGTGTGTGTCTTGGTTTATGCTAGTCATATAAGGAATCTTGATTCCGTATAGAGATATGATATCAAAGATATATTTCCTTGTAGAACACTATATAGTGCTTCTATATGAATGAATAAGATACAATTCTCTATTCTCTTTACGATCTGTTATTCTTTCAATAATTCTTTTTTGATCAATTTGAGTTATTTTCTTCGATAATATGGTATTAAATTCTGTCTTTTTTTCCCTTATCTAACAAAAAATTAGGCCATATACAGAGATCGATCGGGTCTCTGTCCCTTGAAACGGAAAAGGCTATTTATTTTTTCAAAATTCCCAACCTTCTAACGTCTTCTTGATTTTTTCTTGCCAAAATTACTCTACACGCGTCCACAGCGCGCGTGCAGTGCCTTCTAGTCCACCGTCTCTGTCCCCCACCACCACCCGCATATACATATAAAAACCGAACCAAAGCTCTCCCATAACCCAAAACCAAAAACAAAACCTAATTCTATCTCTGAAAAACGAAAAACCCCCAAATCCTGAAAATCCTGCTAACCCTAATTATATCTCTGGGTCTCAACAATCCGGATTGGATCTGGTCCTCCGCTCGCAATCAGGAAATCTCAGAGAGAACCTGAGAAGGATGTCTGCGGCAGTGTGCGGAAGCAAGAGGTCCTTCTTCGAAGAGCTTCCTCCGTCGCCTCCGCTCACTAAGAGACTCCGCTGCTCCTCTTCTACCTCCCCCGTCCGATTCTCTTCTCCTTATCTTATCGATCAACTCCGCTCCGTCTTCCCCCACATGGACCCTCAGGTTGCCCCCAATCTCCTCTCTTTTCCATTTATGCAAAGATAGGGTTTTTTTAATTGCTGTTGTTTGTTTTGGTAATGATGGATTGGAATTTTCGATTTGTGTTTTACTTTGGAAATGATTTGTTTGTATGATTCATTGTAATGCAATAGATGGATGGGTTTGATGAAAGTTGTTTGATTTATTGGGAAATTTTTTTATCTTTCAGATTCTTGAGCGAGCATTGGAAGAGTGTGGTAATGATATTGATGCTGCTATCAAGAGACTGAATGAGCTTCACATTGGATATGGGGATGAAAATGCCGCCCCTGCTGCGGAGCCGAATGATATTGTACAGAAAGGTATGATGCGTCTTTTTTGTGGCTAGGTTTGGTTTCCTTGCTCGGGAACATCCTGGAATATATTTATTTTTTTTATGTTATTTGGAACATAATGCATGATTTGTTAGCTTGGATAGGACTTCAGTGATCATGTATGAGGTTTGCGATTTAATTCTTGGCTGCTTGCGAGGTTCATGTAGAAAGTGGTTTACAAAATCTTTCATAGGTACAGATTGTCACATGAGTGCTTATTATGAGTACTACACTGTTAGACTGTTAGTCTGTTCGGTTCGTGGCTACTTCTGAATAGGGGTTGGTACAAAGGTTTATGAGAAATAAATTTCTATTAGGAAGTGGAATACACTTACAAATCTATCTGTACAAGTTGTCTTGTATGTGTATTTATTAGCACACCTTTCTTCTGGATCCATCTCACATTATGGTTACTAACCATTCTTATTTGGTGCTTCAGATTTTTGTGATTTATAGCCAAAAAAATTGGCATAGGACTTGGCATATCAAGTTAATCCTTGAACAGTTGCTCATTATTCCTAAGTCTTGTATCAGCTGTTCAATTTGAATATGCTAGTAACAATAAGACAATAGTTAATATTTGGATTAGTGTCTTTTCAACTACTCAGAGTTTTGATAATTTGTCAGGGATATTAACGGATGAGGAAGCGGCTGCTGCTTCTGAGAATACATCAGCTCCAAGCAACCTTCCTGCAGATGGTGCGGAATGGGTTGAATTATTTGTCAGGGAAATGATGAGTGCCACTAGCGTGGATGATGCTAGGGGACGTGCTGCAAAAGTGCTAGAGGTTTTAGAGAAGTCCATCAGTTCACGTGCTGGTGCGGAAGCAGCCCAAAATTTTCAAAAGGTGACTCCTAGTTTATAATTCTTACACATGCCACTTTGAGTTGGTATTTATTCATGGCAGTTGATAGTTTTTCATGAAACACAATTTAAAATAACCAATGGTAGACATTGATTTACGTCAAAGTGCTAATAGGAGGGATGTTATAAATAATTTTGTAATTATTATCTCTATTACGGAGTGCTTATCTGATAATTGTTTTATGATTATCAGGAGAATATGCTACTGAAAGAACAAATTGAAGGACTGATAAGGGACAATTCTGTCCTCAAACGTGCTGTGTCTATTCAGCATGAACGTCAGAAAGAGTATGAGGGCAGAAACCAAGAATTTCAGCATCTGAAACAGTTAGTAACTCAATACCAGGAACAGATGAGGACACTTGAGGTCAGAATCTGTACTTACTGCTTACAGTTTAATTATTGATTTTGATAATTTAGTAAAAGATCTGAAAACGGACCATTTTCTTGAATGTTTTATGAAGATAACACTAGTATGTTGTTTACTTGAGTGCTCTTAAATATGTTTGTCTTTTAAAGTAAGAAATTTTCTTTTTGGCATGCTAATCAGTCTTTTCTTGTTTGGTGGCAGCTCAACAACTATGCCTTGACAATGCATCTGAAGCAGGCACAACAAGGCAACTCCATTCCTGGACGTTTCCATCCTGATGTCTTCTAATTATAAAACACAAAAATTGAAATGTGTTTTGTTGATAGAGTCAGCAACAAACGTTCTGTTGTGCGCCCTGTTCACATTGTGTTTGTCGAAGTATGTCAGCTTTTGTAGATCGGAGCTGCTTTACAGTGTTGATGTTTCCAGTTCAGGTCAGTCGGGATGTGTCGATCAATTGCGGAAGTGGTTAACTTTATTGTCAGGTTTAATATTGGCGAATTTGTATTTATACATGTCTAAGCTTGTAAAACAAGAAGAGGGTTCTTACGGAGATGGATATACTTGAGCTACTTTTCTCTCTGCCGTTGTGACCTTGGAATGCTGTTTGCATCTGGTTGGTCCTCGTAGGGTTACAGTGAACAAGCACACATGCTAAAATAATAGTAGTTCTGGTTTTTTTTTTTTGGTCTAATTTGGTCACCTGTTAGTGTATGATTCCTTTCAATTATTTCGTTGGTTTGAATGTATGGACAATTTCTGTCATCCTAATGTTAGCAATCACTTTCCTATAGAATTCCAAGGTTGGTTATCTATTCGTTCTTTTCTTTTTGTACTAAATCTAATTTATCATCCATCAGTTCGCACCTCATTTTCTGTTAAAGCATAGAGTGAAAAACCACACGTCATGTTATACCATACCGGTGTGTGTTGTATTGACGAAATGAACATGGAAATGGAATGGTGTAGTTTTGGCACACCATTCCACTTCTATGTGACTAAGTGGATGTAAAATTAATTGCGTGTTTACTAATTTGCAATGAAAAATATGGTATTAAATCGAATGGGAAACAGAACGAATTGGTATGAAATATTTATTTTGCGACACGAGCCCGGCTTAAAACCCATACCCGGACCCTGACCCGAACGAGGAGAGCCTTAATTTAAAACGTGGTGCCTGAAACGGAGTCGCAGCATTGACCACACATCGTTTGGCCTCCAAGCTCTGCCACTTCACCACCATCCCATCCATCCATTCATACTCCTCAGCTCTCATCACTACCTAATCAATCACCAATGGACACTCCACTCACTTGTTAGGCCTGACTTCCCAGATGGCCGCCGCGGCCCTCTCTCTCCTCCCCACCTCCTCTCCCCACCTCCTCTTCCCTCCTCCTCCGTCGCCTTCTACTTCGTCTTCTTCGTTGGCCCTCGGCGGGACCCGCAGGAGCTTCGTCTCGCTCAATTCCACTCGTCCACGGAACAACAAGTCGAGTACGACACGCCGCGTTGCGACTGTCTTCGCCGCTTCCGGCGATTACTACTCCACTCTCGGCGTCAATAAAGGCGCCTCCAGCAAGGAAATCAAAACAGCTTACCGACGATTAGCTCGCCAGGTACCTAATTCGTTTCACTCCGCCGTGGTTGATTTCACTCTACTTAGCTTCAATGTATGAGTTTTTTCTTTTACCTCTGTGAATTTATTTGGCCTGGAAATTTTATAACTGAATCTAGTTATTAACTACTATGAGGTTGATTTTAGTTGAGGTTTGATTCGCAAGGAATTTGAGTGCCATTGTCATTTATCCGATATGTATTGTGTGAGGTAGAGGAGCTATTTGGTGGTTGTGATTACAGTTGCTTGTTTATCGGTATTCAGTGTATTTATGTGAGTTTCTTTAGTGTAATGCCGACGCTTATGTGTATTATTGTGTTCTTAAGTTCCACCCTGATGTCAACAAGCAACCGGGAGCAACTGAGAAGTTTAAAGAGATCAGTGCTGCATATGAGGTATGCCTAATTTCTTTTATTCTTTTTAGTCTGAGTCAAAGACGTGTATTTGTTGCATCTTCAGATTAAGGCATGAAGTGATGAACTCAATAACTTAAGACTGGTTTTACTGAGAGTGCATTACTGCATTGTGTTTGGTATACTTGTGGTGGTAGTTCTCTTTGGTTTTGATTTACCGACATAATCTTCGTAAGTGCAAAAATACAGGAAATAAATTATCAAACTTTAATCAGAAATTTTTCTATACTTTTATTTTTGTATTTTTTTTTAACTAATACACATGTGGGTCTCGTATTTCCCTTGTTTGCTTCCTTATTTTGACCATTCATGTTTCAAATTTGGTGCCCCACAATTTTTCTTTTTAGATCACTGTTAATATTTTGTTCAAGGTTTCTCTTTTCTATCATATAAGCAGTTCTGTACAGAACTGCAATGGAAGCATATGCTTCATATCCTTGAAATTATGATTCATTGAGCAACAGTGTTAAGCAGTCTATATCATCTCTGTTATTTGGATCATATATGTCCCGTCATTTTTTCAAGCACAACTTCCATCTCTGTCCCTGACATCAACAATTTCTGGGCTTTTCTTCTATATGAATCTTTAAACATGATAAAGTCTTTTTGTTTTTCAGTTGGTCTCATACTCTCATTAGATCTGGTGTTAGTACCCTGCTGTGAATATAATTGTACTATATCCCATGATTCATTGCTTCGTTTCAAATTTATAATACTGTCTTTTGAATTCTGAAGTACAACACTGTCAGGTGCTATCAGATGATAAGAAACGGGCTTTATATGATCAATATGGTGAAGCTGGAGTTAAGAGCACGATGAGTGGTGGATCTTCAACCTATACGGTAGTGCACTTGGGTTCAGATTCTTATTATTTGTTTTTTGTTTTTATTTTCTAATCTCATCTTGTACACTGAATTTAAAAAGGTGGCAGTTTCTTGATGCGTGCACAAAATGTGCAAACTTGCATGTCAATGATATTGCCATGCTGTCTTTATCTCAGGACTTAAGAAGGCACAGTAAATACTTAGACTTGCACAACACATATATACCTTTTAGTCTTGCACATGATAGCCTACTTTGCACCAAGTTCTCTCATGATTAATGATTCGTTTTTCCTTTTTCACAATTAGACTGATCGAATATATTACAATATTTGCTACTTTCTCGGCAACATTTGTATAGATCACTATAGCAGTATCATTTAAAAAGCTATAGACTATATCCCAGTGTCTTTGCAACATTCTCTATAAAGTAAACATCTTCCATAGCAAAATTGTTTAGAATATGTATGCTAACTTTGGATAGTTTCTTTGCTTCTGGAGTGTGTGTCCAATTTTACATTTTGGTTTATTTATTGGTTATTGTTCTTGGTACTTTCAGTACATCTCTTGAAGGGCTTTTAGACTATACATATCTTATTAGCAAATATTGATCACCTGTAATCAATGGCATAGAATGCTCTCGCGGTTTCTTTATTGATTTCCTAGTTTCTCATTAATATGTCCATTTCTTGGAGAAGTGTTGAAATCTCAAAAACTATCTCTATTTTTCTCTCCAATTGTTAATCCGAGTTATTTAATGAATGTTTAATTTAGTTAAATGCAATGTTGTTCTTATTTTTGAAAGCGCTTCTGGTATTATTATGTGGTACTGGAATAGACCTGTATAAACATCTATTGAGTTGTGCAAAGTTTCCATAACCAGTTGCATAGTGATGCATATTATATGTTTAAATCTTAACACAATTTTGTTTTGTTTTTGTGCAGACTAATCCTTTCGATCTGTTTGAGACATTTTTCGGGTCAAGCAATCCTTTCCCTGATATGGATACTCGTTTTGAAACACGTCGTCGTAGTACTGTTACTAAGGGTGAAGATATACGGTGAGTTATATTGTTGCATACAACACCCATCAGTTCTTGAATAAGGTCAGTTTCTGCCAAGGGTAACCATGAATGATAAAGAAATTGTATAGTTTGAGTTTAGGTGACCTTTCTTTTTGGCGTTGGCGATTCTAAGTTTACCTAATAGTTAATATATGATTGCTTCTGTTCAATATTTTTTCTTCATTTTTCTACAAATGTCAAACCCCGTGTTAAAAGTAAGTGTAATTGGCAGGGTATTTGTGGATACCTCATTAGTTATTTGTTCTCCAGGAAAACATAGGTCGAGTACAATTTTATATAAAGCAGTTTGAAAGTGATTTATTGCCAGAAAATATTACTTTAGTTGAGATATCTATAAAGCTCTTTATCTTGGGTTGCTTAGGCAGTGTTTGGGTTGTTTGCAATAGTCATAGCACTTGATTTTCAAGTCCTTCATTTATGTTTGATAACCTTCAGGATGCCTTCTCAGTATGACAACATATTGATAAAGAATATTAGTGCCTCACTGTTCATTTCTGTTTTGGAAGTACTGCTACTTGTTCTTTTCACTACCTTTCTGTTTTTTATAAATGCCTTCATTCTCCTTTTGTTCAGTATTGTTGTGATACAAAATGAATTTACCATGGACGACTTCTTAGTTGACTCCTGATCCACATATGTTCAGTTATGACATCACTTTAGAATTTTCTGAGGCTATATTTGGAGTGGAAAAAGAATTTGAACTTTCCCATCTGGAAACATGTGAAGTTTGCGCTGGAAGCGGAGCAAAAGTAGGCTCTAAAAGGAGGATATGTTCTACTTGTGGTGGGAGGGGTCAAGTTATGAGGACAGAGCAGACACCTTTTGGCTTGTTTTCTCAGGTAACTTTGGTTTTCTGGTTTCTCTGTCAGTGTTGTGTTTATTTTTATGTTCCTTCGTTTGGGAATCACATTAAGGAATACTGTCGGCTAACAATCAAATTCTGAAGAAAATTCTGGAACTGTTTGGGATTTTGACTTTTGGAGACCCAAAAATGCTTTTAAATTAATAAAACTATAAAAGTAAATATTCATACATAATATAATTCCAGAAGAAAAAAGAATGTGTCTTGGGTGAGTTTTAGACCCGTTTAAAAGTGTTTTGAGCTTCCTGGTACAAAAACTGATTTAGAGAATTTGAAAAGCGCTCTTAGGCCTTTCAAAAGCAAGGCCGAACAGACCTGAACTTGTAGTGGGACAAGTGCATATGGTAAAATTTTCACATTCTATTTTCCGGTCCTGTGGTTTAGAAATTTGTCCTTTCTCTTACTGAACGCACTAAAGAGTATATCAATTGTTGATACTCTTGAAGTCCATTCAATACGGTTTGGTTATTCAATCATATAGTTGATATATAGTATTCACATATTCCGTGGTGGGGAAATTGATTTGATTTAAATTTACGTTTCTTTCAATCAGCACTAGGATATTAATCCTGCAAAGTAAAGTACAAATTTCGTGGGAGGATATGAAGGTATAATATCAGCTGTCAGTGTGTTTTACAAGGCTTTTGACCTTTGTGGCATGTAGTGTCCGTATGTTGTTAGGATCAAGTTGATATCTACGTCCAAGGAATAAGTGGGAGAAACCGTAGAACTGGTATGAAGCATCTGCCACAAGTCAAATTCTTCCTGATGAATAATGGCATAGGTTATGCCACTATGGTCGCCATGTACTACCACCAACTCAAGTATGCAATTGAATTTTATGCTAGAGCTTTGTTTTCCTAAGATTGTTGTAGTCTTTTGTTGGTGGTGGCGTGGTCAGAGTCTGTAAAATGCTCATACTAAATCAACAAATGTTATGTAAGACGATCTTGATTTTGACCCAAAATAAAATGTTGTGGTTATGCAACAAAATGATAAACTATACTCTGTTCATATATTTTCTCAGGTATGCTACTCGATTAGAATTGAATAAGGGTTTTACAACCTGATCTGACATGAGAAGGCACAAATGGTTGCCTTTAGATGGTGCAATTGGGATACGAAGAATTTACGTATAATTACATAAATGTGGAATGATGGCTTAGGGTGCTGTCTCCGCTATCTTTTTTTGTGAACTGCCTAAAGTTCCAACCAAAATGTAAAAGGGGGAAATGATTTTTCATCATCCCAATTGAAAGTATCGAGGATCATACTTCAACTAGTCCCCGTGTTCCTTGAATGGATCTCTTAGTTGTTGAGAGGGTTGCCCAAACTTAGTATATAAACTGTACCCTGTAAAAATTACAAGTAAATCAGATAAAAAGATGGCCAAACCACATACGAAGACCAAACATAAAATGATTTAAGTAGTGAGAAATGACATAATGACCAATCATGATTCTTAGGTAGAGCTGAATTTGCTAAGTGAGTCCTATATGTTACCGATTGCTATGCACTTTGGTACATTATCCCAAGTATCTATGACTAAGGGATTACTTTCAAGTTTATATTGCATACCTGAATTACTGGTACCTTATCTTCTGAGGAAAAATATTTGGTTGGTGGTTTTGAGTTATCTTTCTGTTCATTTTAGGTTTCTGCATGTCCGACTTGTGGCGGTGACGGTGAAGTTATTTCAGAATACTGTCGGAAGTGCTCTGGAGAAGGACGTGTTCGTGTTAAGAAAAGTATTAAAGTGAAAGTTCCTCCTGGTGTTAGCAAGGGAAGTATTCTCAGAGTTGCCGGAGAGGGAGATGCTGGACCGAGAGGGTAGGTGTTTGAATTTGCCTTTTGTTTGGATAGATCATTGAACAAACATCCATGTTACTGGCTTCTTTTGTTTAAGCTATGATATTTCCATTATAGGCTACATGTTCTTGTGATATTAAGCTCTGAAACAAATGTTTGTTGCTATATCCTTACGTTTCAGTGTTGTTATGTCTAATCACTACCCATATTTTAAACTTTGGTATCTACAATTGAACATCCCTTAACATAAAATTCTTTGGTTCCGTAATATGGATTAACTTCTTATTGATCATTGAGTGAATATTGCATTAACTTCTTATTCAACTAGCATGCTGGATAACTTCAGTCATCTACAAAGTTTGATACTGATTATTAATCCAAAATACAAAAAAAATAAAAATATCATGTGAAGTTGATTGGAGACTTCTTCATCTTGTTTCTTTAGATTATTTTTCTATATCTTTTCTCCTGCTCCCCTTGTTCTCTTAGAATATGTATGTTATATGGATAAATGTATCTGTGCTTTTTGACAAGTGCATCTAGGTGTCAATTTTCATATTTTATTAAATTTGTCTTATTCAAATTTGTCATGTTACTAAAGTTGCCTTATTCCCGTACTCATAATATTGCTTTCAATCCTCGGGTGGAATAGTTGGTAGTTTTTTTCTTATTCCTGAGAGAATCAGTAAATATATCCTGTGATTCTGTACCTATAATTTCGTAATTTGTGTCATATTATGGCACATGGTTTAGAATCAAGTGTTGATTTTGTTTTTCCATCAGGGGCCCTGCCGGGGATCTTTATGTATATCTTGATGTTGAAGAAATAGAAGGAATTCGAAGAGATGGGATTAATCTCTATTCAACAGTATCTATAAGCTATCTGGACGCCATATTGGGAACTGTTGTTCAGGTAAAGTTTTGATTCATGTTCAGATCTTCTTGCTCACACAGTGATTGCTCCTTTCACTATGTCACATGTGTATTGTGCTTCTGCACTTTTCGGACCAATTAGTTTATTATATCTGTCTGAGCTTTCAGAATTGAATTTCTTTTACTGGACCAACTCGATTGTATAGATGTGTAGTGATTACCATGTTTGTTTTGGTACATGTTCTCTTTACTGCCTTTTCCTCACGCGTGTATCTGGCATGACCACTGATGGAGGTTCTGGCATGAGTAACAGGTTAAAACAGTTGAAGGATTAACAACACTACAAATTCCACCGGGTACCCAACCAGGTGATATTCTAGTCCTGGCTAAAAAAGGAGTACCAAAGCTAAACAAGCCATCTATTCGTGGTGACCATGTGTTTACAATAAAAGTAGTCATACCGAATCGTACCAGGTAATAGTTCTCTCTATTTTGTATAGGGTAGCTGAAGTGTCACTTCTTCATTTCCCTTCTCCTGTCCTTTTCTCAGTTCAATTCACTGTTAGTCTATAACGTGTTTCAAGTTTTTTTTGGTGTATGTTCTGTAGAACCATATAAGCTGTGTGAGTGTTAGAACATCCTTATGACAGTAGAAGACACTAACATGCCAGAAAGATGGATTTAAATTAAACAGAACTACTTTGTCGAGACTTAGATGAGTTAGATCTGTACAGAATATATAGAAGTAGCTTCCAAACGATACTTAAACCTCAGAAACAAAAGGACAATCAAAGAGAGAATAGAACTGTTGAAAGGCAGGGGTCACTGCTCACCTGCATACTTGGTTGGGCTGTGCAGAAAATCTCAAATATGTACTGAAATCGGGAAAGGGGAGTAGAGGGAGGAAAGATATATGCGGTTAAACCTTGTAATGTTGTAAGCTGTAAAGAATGGACATCACTACTGGAATTTAACCCCACAGATTTTCTTTTCATGTAGTGTCAAGGAACGTGAATTGCTTGAAGAACTTGCTTTACTCAGTAATACTACCGCCAGCCGTTCACGTACTCGACCCAAGACTCAGCCAGTTGGTAAGTGCTCACTTTTACCATATGAGGATGCACTCTTTGTTTGTGCATATATGAGCACTCATCCTGAGAGATTTCAAATCCCTTGGTAAACATATTTAAATTTTGAAACTGAGGGTGAGTGGATATAGATGATATGCATGGCAGAACTTTTCTTTCAGATTAGGTGTATAAATTTATCTGACTTGAATTCTTCTCTTCATTCTGTAGCAAAGACGCAAACTGAGGTGGGAACTGTTGCAGGTGAAACAGTGGAAGAAGAAGATTCGAGTGACCCATGGAAGAAGTTAAAAGACTTTGCGGGGTAAGCTCACTCATCTCTGTCATCTGTCATATACTCCCTACTTAATATAGTGGTCAATTATCAAGTGTAAACTGTAAATCTAATCAAAGGGAAAAAATCCGTTGCTTACCAATTTCCTAGGGTTGTTATGTACTTATGTTAGAAAATTGGGATATACATACACATGCATAGACGGTAGCCTTTGATTGAATAGAAAGCTCTTGTGCATTGTGATGCTATATTGTTTTCACGAACGGTACTATGTCATTGGTTGGATACCATTTTTGCTTTTTATCTTTGCTATTCAGTGCAGTTGACCCTTCAAGATGTTGGAATTTTCAGGTCTGTTGCAAATGGTGCTTTAAAATGGCTGAGAGATAACCTCTAGTCCGGTATCAGTCAACTACAATATAGGCACTAGATACTTTTCTTCTTCCCAGACTCCCTTCAGGGATGGCCTTGTACAAGCCTTGCAGTCATCTATTCTGCTATTTACTCTTACCAAATTGGACAACATGTAGTTAGGTATTATTTTATTTGTTGAACTTGTATCTCAACATTTTACCAAATTATTGATCAACAATGACATGCCGCATTGCATTTAGCGATTTGTATCACCTACACAAATAGTGGGGTTTGGGGGTTGAACTTGTTAATGTAAATTTCATTTTCTCAGAGAGATTTATGCAAATCCTTATCCTGATTTGCTTCTCTTAATATAGGGTTTTATTAAACACAGTTACCTTTGAATTTTTAGAAAGTTTTCATAGAACAAGTAATTACACCATTGATTTTTGAGGATTGGTCTGATACCAAACTGAAATGAAACATACAAGAAATGAAAAAGGATGAAGTAAAGAATACTAGGCCTTCAGAAATGAAACTCGAACAAATAGAAAAGGAAGAGGATGAAAGGCAAAGAAACTAAGGAAAAGCATCAAGTGAGGCAAAGGAGCAAGGAATAACTTCAACTCTCCATTGCCGTGAGCTAGTGGTTATGCTAGCACTGCCTTGGAAACATTCTTCAACCTCATCATTATAAAGCTGTTTGGGGAAGAATATGTTGATACCACAAGCCCAACCCCTAGTTTGTTTCCCTTTCTGATTGTATCGTTCTCGTTTCAAATTTCTTCCCTTGTTTCCACCACAAGTACTTCAATTTCTGATGGCTGAAGCACTCGTTTCTGTTCTCCTAGAACAACTGGCTTCAATCATCCATCAACAAGTAGAACAACATGTGAAATTGGTTGTGAATGTCGAGAAAGATGTTGCAAATCTCACCCACAATTTTCGAGCAATAGAGGCTGTGCTCAAAGATGCAGAGGAGAGGCAAGTGAAAGAGGCTTCTGTAAAGTTGTGGCTGGATGATTTAAAGGACGTGTCCAACGAGATGGAGGATGTGTTGGATGATTGGAACACTGAAATTCTGAGGCTACATATTGAGAAACAAGAGAAAGAAGAAAGTGGAAATGCTGTTGATACGACTAAGAAGAAGGTATGTCTATGCATTCCTACTGCTTTCTTTTGTTCTGGCCAAGTTAGTCGAGTTATTTATCGTCACGACATTGCTCAAAAGATTAAAGATCTTAATGAAAGGTTAGCAACAATTGCTAATAGGAGGCAGAATTATAACTTTCAGTACACAAAAAGTGGTACTGAGCATGTCGAGCGACAAAAGACTACTTCTTTTGTTGATCAAACATTTGGTCGGGTAGATGAAAAGGAATTGTTGGTGGCTAAGTTGTTGAGTAAGAGCAATCCTGAAGGGCAGAGCCCTCTTGTCATCCCTATTGTAGGGATGGGTGGAATTGGGAAAACAACACTTTCCCAACTAGCCTATAATGATGATAGGGTTAAGGCCAATTTCACAAAACGAAATTGGGTTTGTGTCTCGGAGCCATTTGATGAGCTCAACATAGCCAAAGACATCATTGGACAGCTTGATCGAAATGTCAATTCCATTTCGAATAACCTAGAAGCTTGCTTCCAGTGTGTGCACAAGTCTATTGAGGGGGAAAAGTTTCTCCTCGTCTTAGACGATGTGTGGAACCAGGATTATAGGAAGTGGGAAAAGTTGAAGCTACTTTTACAGAATGGTGATGTAGGTAGTAAAATAGTAGTCACTACACGAAAAGAAGAAGTGGCTAGGATGATGGGAGCAGCTGATAACACAATCAATTTGAAGGTGTTGAGTGACGAAAATTGTTGGTTATTGTTCACTAGAATTGCCTTTACCAATAGAAATCAAGATGAGTGTAAAATTTTAGAACCTATTGGTAGAGAAATTGTAAAGAAGTGCAAAGGGTTGCCTCTTGTTGCCAAGACCTTAGGTGGTCTCATGAGCTATAAGAAAACAAAGAAAGAATGGCAAGATGTTTTGAGTAATGAAATCTGGGAGTTGGATACACTGTTTGAGCAACAAGTTTTTCCACCGTTGTTACTAAGTTATTATGATTTAACTCCAATACTCAAATGTTGTCTCTTATATTGTGTTACTTTCCCAAAAGACCATATAATTGACAAAAAAAATTTGATTGAGTTGTGGATGTCACAAAGTTATCTTGGTTCAATTACTGAAAAGACAACAGTAAACATTGGAGACTCATATTTCAATAACTTAGTAATGCGGTCTTTCTTTCAAGATTTTGTGAAAGATAAATTTGGAAATATTAAAAGGTGCAAAATGCATGACATTGTGCACGACTTCCTTCAGTTTTTGACCAAGAATGAATGTTCTGTCTTGGATGTCCAAGGTAAAACCAAAGTAGAGGTACCAGTGGGGAATAAGTTTCGCCATTTAACCATAACGTCTGCACGCGATGGTCCATTTTCTGTTTGTTTTGATAGGCGTAGAAGTTTAAGGACCCTTGCAACTTTTAGTTGTCGAATTACTAGTCTCGACCGAGAGTTTGTTTCGCAACTAAAATGCGTGAGGACCTTGAATTTGAGGGATAATGGTGTCGAAGAGCTTCCCGAGGAGGTTGGCGGGTTGGTGCACTTGAGGTATTTGGATTTGTCTTGCAACAAGTGGAAGAGATTACCCGACACTTTGTGTAACTTGATCAATTTGGAAACCTTGAGACTTGAAAAGTGCGGAGGTCTCGAAGAGTTACCCGAGGGCATGGGAAAGCTGATCACCTTGCGGCATCTCCGTGTTAAGGGATGTGATAGGCATATGAAGTTGCCGAAGTCAATTGCCAAGCTGACGAGTCTACAGACTCTGGATCAAGTTAATATATCTCACGATGGCTCCAAGGCAAGTGACCTGAGAAACATGGATCAGCTTCAGGGGAAGCTTGAAGTAAGCTGGTGGGAGCCAGTGAATGATGCCGCTAAGGACTATGCGGAGCAAGCAAACTTGGTGAACCAGAAACACCTTGTTTCTTTGACACTAAACTTGTGGAATGGGACAAAAGACAGTATCATCCAGGAAGAAATGCTGAACGCGTTGCAGCCAAATCCAAATCTGGAAGCTTTAAAGATCTACAATTACAGTGGCACCACTTTGTGCGGCCCCAGATGGTTGAACGTGTCATTACATAATTTGAGACACCTTGCCTTCTATGCATGCCATGGGTGTGAATTTGTTCCTCTTCTAGTTTTGGGGAAATTGGTGTCCCTTGAAATACTGCGATTTCGCAACATGGATGAATTGAAAAAGGTGGGACATGAGTATTCCCTCGAATCATCCTCATCTTCATCATCATCACTTGAAGTCACTTCATTCCCAAATCTGAAGAAACTGGTGTTCTACTACCTGCGGGAGTGGGAGGAGTGGGAAGGAATGCCAGCTGGGTTGAGTAAAGATTCTCTTGCAAGTATTAAGGTAATGCCATGCCTTTCTACATTAGAGATTGATTACTGTCCCAAGCTGAAGACACTGCCAGACTTCCTTTGGAAGACCCCGCTGCAGAATTTGAGCATCGATAGAAGCAGGATTCTCGAAGAAGGCATGGAGTGGCACAAGATCTCTCACATCCCAAACATCAAAATTGGTAATAAGTTCGTACAAAAAGACGGAGTCAAAATCCGACAAGAAGAGAATTGAGTTCATCATGTCATCCCATCTCGTCTGCCGCTTCATCTCTCTGGTAATTGAGCTCCCATTTCCTACTTTCTTTCTGTTTCTCATTTTGTTTCCTTCAATATGGACTTCCCTTGATGGTAATTAGCTCACGTACAAAAGATAAAAGTGAGGCATCTTTACGCATGAAGCACCGATGGATCTTCTTTAATTTAGTTTAGTCTAACATTGAAGTAGTAATGCATCACTTAATGTCATCTACATCTTAATTATCAAGCCTTTCTGTTACTCTGTTGTGTCTTAATAGCAATATGGGATGATCGATTGTATGCAGATATGTATCTTAAATTCCTGACTATCAAATTTGTATGTACCAGTATCAGACTAGTGCCTACTTTGCCTAATCACTACAAATTGATGCCGGCTTGTTGCTAAGGCCATCTACTGTCAAAAAATGATCTTACAAAAGAACTACAAAAAAAAAAAAAAAATTATATTCTTTTCTTTGAGGTTAATTGTTATTCCTAACAGCAAACAAAATTTAGTCTTTATCAGAGATATGAACATTATCGAATCTTGCTTAGTTTCTGTGCTTGAAATTTCAGTTTCCTATTGGAACAGATTCAGATCGCTTCATACGAGCACTTGAGGTTCCTCAAGTCCAAGAACACATTAGGGAACTAAAAGAAAGATTTGCAGGTCGAAAGGTAAATGTTGTTGTTGCACGCAAACACCTTTTAAGTTTTGAATTATATTACTTAAACACAAATTGTAAAATATGACCGCTGGCCATTGTGCTTCGGCAGTACCTCTCCACGATTGACCGTGGGTGTTGGGTATTAGTTTCTGATTGTACTGAAGTGAAACCTCTTAAAGGATGACTAGGGGTATAGGTAGAGTGTAGGACTAGTGATGGAGACGTATTGGGATCTTTAGTTTTCTCTACAGTTCGTTACATATGGTGATGTATTAGAGAAGCAACTCTCATTGTATATATATGCTTAATAGTTCGGTACGTCACTTTAAAATTTGAAACTAGATAAAGTAGCCAGAACTCTCGGAGATAAATTTTAAAATAGGCTCCCCTAAATAGTAGAAAAGCTTTGCTGGAGATGCTCTAATATATATGCTGGTAATGACTGTGGCATAACAGGTAATGTTGGGTGTTGATCGACGTGATATGATCAAAGGAATCCCTCAAAAGATACTTGCCTTTGAAAACTTTCTTGAGGAAAACCCAATCTGGCGTGACAAAGTGGTTTTGCTGCAAATTGCAGTGCCAACGAGAACCGATGTTCCTGAGTGTAAGCCCATTCCTTGTCAAGTGCTTTTTGTATGTTATCTGCATGTAGAAGAGACTAGTCTTTAGATTCCACCTGCCATCCTCTTCGTCCTGGTGATTGAATCTGACAAAGCTGCTGCTGCTTTTATGACTAACATGATGTAGCTGGGCATTTTTGTTTTAATCATTTGTTGTTTGCCCATGTAACTTACATGACGTAACTGTATATTTGTATATGATAAGTAGTTTGTTTATGACTTTTGTTTGGCTACTGGTATTGCTCTTTCTCGTTGTATCCAAAATATTTTCACCTCCTTCAATTTTCGCTTCTGTATATGCCTTCTCTTATTTTGGAGTTATAACCCAGCTTATTTTGCATTACCACAGATCAGAAACTTACCAGTCAGGTTCATGAAATTGTTGGACGAATTAATGGCAGGTTTGGAAGTTTAACCGCTGTCCCTATAAATCACCTGGTATGCCCTTCGGCTTTTAAAGAGAAGCTTACATGATAGTCTCACACAACTAATTTAATTAAATGTACTTTATGAGACATATTTCATATCCTTCTATGCATTATCTATTCATCGAGTAACTCTCACTTTGTGTGCAGGATCATTCTCTCGACTTTCATGCATTATGTGCACTGTATGCTGTTACAGGTACTATTCTACATACTTCCGTGCCCTGTTTATTTGGGCCGAGAATTTTCTGGCACTCATGTTGATATAGTGCTGTCAAGGTTATATGTGTTCATTTGAGAATAGTGGTGCCTTCTGGATTCTTTGATTTGTCTTGCATGGCTGATATAGTCCACATAGCTAGGCTAGATTCTTGAGTCATAAGATTACTGGAATTTACTTGGAAAAATACTTAGGTTATCTGCATTTCATCTGACTAGTATATCCTTTCCTTAAAAAGTATCTGTTTCTCTTACATTACGATCTTCGACTATTTCAGTATTGCTATTTTCAATATTATTTATGATTCATCTAAGACAACTTTTTTTCTGGTTTTCCAGTTAGCAATTTACCCATCTTAATATTATACTTATTTTCATTTTGTTCAGACGTAGCACTTGTCACGTCCCTCAGAGACGGAATGAACCTTGTCAGTTACGAATATGTGGCATGCCAAGATGCAAAGAGAGGGGTCCTAGCTTATCCTTAGTGAGGTAACTATAAACTTTTATAAATTCTCTCTTCTCATAATTTTCATTGATTCTTAGTGCTTAGTTTTTAAAATTGAAAATAGTACAAAAAAGGAGAAGAAGCAGATCGTGATTCAAATAAGCTTGAGATTCTGAAATTTATATTAATTGGGTCTGTAAAAGTGTCTCTTGATTCTGTGTGGAAAGAGTTTTATCTTGTATCTGATGCCATGGTTGCTGCTCACTTGATATCCAAGCAAATAGAAAGTCAATTATCATATCATTTGATCAGTAATTTTCAGTTCTGGATGTATTACTTGTCTTTTGTCCCATTTGGGAACACTACGAGTTGCCCTCTCTTTGTTTTATGGATTTACATTTCTTGTATTTGTGGGCATTGGTTGATTTTAGGCAATTATAAATCAAGGTTGTATCAAATGCTACTTCTGATGGACTTCTTTTTTATTATTGGTATATAGGGATTCAATACGACTTTAACTGAACCAGTAGACACTCCTGAGAGACGAGGTGATCAAATAAAAGAAATGGAACTTAAACTACATCCGGATTTGATAGAACCCTTGACCGCACTCTGCAATGATCCAAACACAACTATTGTTGTCCTCAGCGGAAGTGACAGGGCTGTCTTAGATGAAGTAAGTGATCTCTAAATTTGAATTCCTGACCAACCTTACTGTATCATCTTCTTATCAAGTGCTTTTGCAGAACTTTGGGAAGCTTGACATGTGGTTGGCAGCTGAAAATGGAATGTTTTTACGGCTTACAAAGGGAGAATGGATGACAACAATGCCTGAACATATGGATATGGAATGGGTCGAAAGTGTGAGGGTGATCTTGAAATAAACTTATATTTTGTTTCATAAAATCCTGATTCCCCTGGCTTACACTGTTAATGGTATGTTTCAGGTATCTTTGAATATTTCACAGAGAGAACACCCCGGTCACACTTTGAACTTCGTGTAACTTCCCTCATGTGGAATTACAAATATGCAGGTAGTGGCTTTTGTTTTTGACCCATTTTCATCGTGTTCGGGATAAGTGCACTTTTGTCTACTCTACTTTCTGTGTCTTATGCCGGTAATGTAACTGCAGATGTGGATTTTGGAAGACTTCAAGCAAGAGATATGTTGCTGCATCTCTGGACTGGTCCAATTTCTAATGCATCTGTTGATGTCGTTCAAGGTAGCCGGTCTGTGGAGGTGCGAGCGGTTGGTGTGACAAAGGTGAATGTTACTATATCTGTACAGAACGATGTATTTATCCAGTTTCATACAGCAGCTTTCCTTGTTTGTTTGTTTTGACAAGTTAATTTATCAATTCAGGGTGCAGTGATTGACCGTATATTGGGAGAGATAGTTCATAGTAAACCCATGACATCTCCCATCGATTATGTACTGTGCATTGGGCATTTTCTTGGGAAGTGTTCTCATTGCACTTAATTGTACCTCCCCCCATTTCTCAGCTAAATTTCCGTGTTCTATTCAGAAGGATTTCTTTCTGGCTTACAAAGCATACCATCACACTTGCTTTCGTTAAGGTTCTTTTGAACCTTTAAATGTCGTATTAGAGCATCTTTACCAATGCTAGTCATTTTTGAGTTAAATTTTAGTTAAATTAGCGAAAAATGTCATTTTGGTTAGCGACTTTTGAGACACGTCTGCATCAATGCTCTCTACTTTAGCTAATATTAAATTAATATTATTCTATAAATGAAGATTAAATAGTTTATATGTATTTTTCTATCACATTAAATAACTTAAAAGGAATGTATTAAATTATAGAGAGTCACATCTCACTAGCTATGCTAGCTATATTTAGCTAGCGAGATGCTACGCTAGCTATATTTAGCTAGTGAGATAGCTAAAATTTAAAATAGCTAAACTTTGACTAGTCTGCTAGAGCTCTTAAAATACTCAAAAAGTTAAACACGTTCTCTAAAATAGCTAAAAAGCTAAAATAGAGAGTCTGATAAAGACACCAAATGACTTGTTATATTATCACTATATTAGTCAGAACAACTTCACTAGATATCATGCTCTTTCTCTTTTGACTTCTTTATATTTAAAAAACATTATGGGTATGGATTTCCTAGTTCATCTGATTTCCATTAACACCTGTATTTCAAATACTTATCATGATTCATGACTTCAGGACGAAGATGTGTACACATTTTTCGAGCCAGATTTCCCGACTGACAAGTGACAATAATGGTCTTCCAAGAAGCAAGATAACGGATGGACTAAAGTTACCTGGAGAGAGAAAATCTTCTGGGAAGCTTCCAGCAAATAAAAGTGGATCAAAATCATCGCAAAACAAGACACAACGACCTTACTCAAATCCTGAGAAGAAAGCTTCTGTCAACCATAACTGTGGGAATGTAAAGCCATCTCCAGAAAAGATTTCTTGGAATGTACTTGACCTCAAGAAGGAGAACTACTAGTCTTGTTCTGCTGGGAGGACTCGTACAAATGCTCGATATCTACTTCCGTCATCAGAAGATGTTGTCTCATTTCTGAAGGAATCGGCTTATGCTTCTTCAGTTTTTGAGTAATAATGTTCTCATATTTTCGGAGAAGTGTAGGTGAACTACTACTCTTGTTCTGTTGGGAGGACTCGTGCAAAAGCTCAATATCTACTAAAGTCGTTAGATGATGTAATCTCATTTCTGAAGGATTAGCTGATGCATCCTCAGATTGAGAGATATACTGTTCTCACATTTCAGAGAAGTGTATTTCTCATTTCATCTGCATTGTAGATATTCAAATCATCCTCTTCTATTTTGCCAACCTGTTCTCTGTGTAGAGCAATCCCTAGAAGTCTTTTAATTGCTGCTTTAATTAAAATTTTAGAATAGAGACTGAAAGCATCTAGATCACGGTGATGATTAAAGCTCTACTGAAAAAAAAGAATCCCAGATTATCTTTCTGGAAATATTCAGCTGTTGCACACGCAATTTACGTGTGCATCTATACCTAATTACCTTGAAATTAGCGAGTACGCAAGCATTATTTGTAGTATTTACTTTGTTTTCTTCATTTGTAGGAAATTATGGTCAAAAGAAGAAAAAGACATTAGAAGTGGCTAATTGAGAGAAAAAATACAATTTCCAACTTAATGACAAAAGTCAACGGAGTCAACTCGGACCAAGACCAAAGAAGCCCACAAGTGAAGACCCAAACCTAATTGTGTTGTATTTCATTTTACCTATTTTCTCTTTGTTTTTGAGCCATTGGATATAGGTTACAAGTTTAATCTTGACCCTTGAACCCAAGAGGCTATTTAAACACACTTTCACTCTCATTTCAAGGAGGCTGGACCGAGTTTTCCTCCTCTCTTTGTTTTTGACCGAATTTGGGAGTTCTCTCCCTCCTCTCCTCCTCTCCTCTTCTCTTTCCCCCATTCTTCACATGTAGGCTTGCACAAGGAGGAGGCGCACACACATCTCCGGTTTCTAGACCACCATCTCTCCACCATGGCTCCATAATAGGGTAGTAAGAGAAGCCATGGAGTTTGGGCATTTGCTATTGACAAGCTTTGCCTTGACTTCCATGGACTTCTCCTCTCTTTCCCTCTTCTTTCTCCCCTTTCTTTCTCTCTATTATTATCTCTTTCTTATGGTGTTGTTGATGTTGTATGGATATGTATTTGTGTGTGACCTCTCATGGTTTTTAGGGTTTTGAAACCCAAGTTTGGATTTGTATGGTGTTGATGTTTATTCACATACTTTGTGTACTCTTGCTTTAATTTCCTTACTCTAGATGTATGATTTAGGTATTCCCCTCCTTAATCTATGCTTGGTGTGTTGGAATTGGAATATTGAATTGGGGAATTTGTATTTCAATTTATGTTATGACATGAGTACGGTGGAATTTGCACATTATTGCATATATCTATTTCCATTTGGATTTCTCTAGATTGTGGGTCTCTTATCACCCAATTTTGAGTATTATTTCCCTTGATTGTTGGAATAGTATTTGGAATTGTGGGTAGGGTAATTGTTATCGCAAATACTCTTTTCGATCTCATTATTTGTGGTAATGGTTGCTAGACTAGGATAGGCAAAACCAAAGTGTTCTTTCTCCCACTAACTTTCACTTATGGTTTACCTCCTACTGTGTGACAATCGATTTAGCTTTCTTTTCGGTCTCTTAATGCTAAAAGGAAATCCGGCAAAACATTGAAGCATCTTTTGAGTTAATCATCATTATTGCCATATGATTCTTATAGAACCTTGAATTCCATGGTGACCCTTGGGTGATGTATCCCATCCTTCTATCTATTTTACTTTTATGTCTTAGTTATTTAGTTTGTTTGTTAGTTAAAAACCCCAAAAACATTATAACACATTCTCTACCATTTCTTTGTAAATCCATTGTGTGAGCCTCTTTGTACATATATGCATAAGTGATTGATGACTTAGACCATAGGATTGCTAGCTAGCTCGTGATCCCCGTGGTACGATAACTTCGGGTCTAAATATTTCCCACTTCTTTGATGACCGTGCTCTTATTGCGCGTAAGTTGCAATTAGCATCAAATCATCAGCCTGAATTTTGAGCGCCTATTTTGTGGGAAGTAATATTCACCCTTCCCTTTTTTTCAAACAAGGCTCAGTTGCCAAGTAGAGAAAGATGAAGTGTGATGAATTTGGATGACCTCGTTGTCAACATCGAGCTATATTCTCCAAATACTTAAATCCTCTTTCACTGTTGACAAAGGTAATGGAAGCAATTTTTTTGCATTTATCAGGTGCAATTTCTGGTTGATGTTTATTGAATATTTTGGTGTGTGCAGATAGTTTCGGGCTGATGCAATTGATTAGTTGAAGCAGAGTGCCACTAAGCCGAAGATTCAGTTTTATAGGAGGTACCCTACCATTTATGGTTTTCGTAGTCTAGTTAAATGATGCTTGTTTTTTTTTTTTTTTTTTTTTTCTGAATAATTCTTGGATGCAAGTGTTGCTGGTTATCCCATTTTAGAGAGTGGGAGGATGAACTTTGGTATCTCTTTTTTAAGAGGAAAGAAGAAAGCCATTTATGGTTTTTGTCATGATATTTTTATCATTCTAATTGTTACTAGAAAAGGAAAGTGCGGATACCTTGTGTGTGGTTTCTGTCTTGTTGCAGTTTCTCGTCTTGCTTATTGCGTTTAACTTTTGTAGGACTAGAGATATCTATGTATGAATGTACAGAGAATGCAGATTTGGCATCTTAAGTGATTGTTGGTGTTCTACTCCTGTAGCTATATGGAGCCAGACCCTGTGAAAACTGCAATTGAAGGTGTGATAGTGGAAACCTCTCAAAAGTAGAACTGTGAAAAATTTTAATTGTTCATACCAGTGCGCGTTACAGACAAGAGGATGCTCTTCTGAAGAAATGCGCCAAGTGGCCAGTGGTATCATTCTAAAATCTCATGCTTAACTTTCTGATTGTTTTTCCATTCTATTGATAATTCTCTTTAATGTTTTTTTTTTATCTTCCATATATAAACCAGGTCTTGTAATATTTGTCATGAATGGCAGTATTGGTGTGGCCGCGTTTGATCAAGCTCAAGCATTCCAACAAAGTGCTGCAGTTGGAGCTCTTTATAGTGAACAAAATGGATGGCCATGCCAAGGGAGATCGTGATGCTCTCTGAGTGCGTAAGTTCACCAATGTATGATTTAATAATTGTGTTAGATCTAAGTACAGATATGGCTCATACTAAGACATACCGTATTTCATTAGAGTCTACATTAGTGAAACTTGGTATCAGTTTGATGGTTTCAAGGTTTTCTGACTGTTTTCAACCAGTGCTATCCATAGGAAAATAAAAATTTAATGTATAACTCTAAAATAAAGTTGTGCAATACCCGACTCTGCAAGTCATCCTCTTGCTCACACATAACTTGACCAAAGCATATCATGTACCGAAACCACGTTGACCTTTTTGTTGTTCTTGTTTCTTTGCTATGTGTCGTGTATGCATTGTGTGATTGTGTCATGTTTAATGTGATCTTTTCTTTGCTTACCTCGTTGACCTTTTCTTTTTGTTGTATGTTTAACTTGATATATTGAATTTGTTAGTTTCCCTGATGTGTTTACAGAATTTGGTTAGAGTCTGATACCTATTAGCATCACATTGACTAGCCCTTCCACCTGTGTAGTTTTTGATCTACTGCTTTCAGTGTCCTTCAATTGTTTTATGTAGTACATATATCATTATAAAGCAGAGCGCAACTAGTAAGAAACTAAGAATATATATTTCAAACTTGCAGCACAGAATCTATTTCTGCCGTTGGCAGTCAGAAATTAGTAAGTTGGGGATAAAAATGTTCCCTATTAACAATTTGATGACTAGCCTTTCTCTTATTTCTTTGGCAATAATTAATATTGCTTGTTGACTCAAATACGGTCCTCAATTTAGTAATGCTATTATATAAGTTGTAGTACGTAACTTTATCTTGTAGCACTAGGTTAGTGACCTGCAATGGGGGAAGTTATCCAATTGGTTTCTGAGATTTACAGCTGCCAAAATAACACGGAAAACTCAATTATATATAGCTCTTTCCTAACTTTGAGTTCTCAAAATTGTTTTACTTGTGAAATGCATAACGTTTTAGGCAGTTTTCCGGTGTTCTCAGTTTCTACACTTACAGAAACAGTTCGAAAATCTTCCCCCTGCATTTATAGTTGTTGCAAATTATGCTTTAGAATGGCTGAGAGACAATCTCTAATTCAACTACAATATTCACAGTAGATATATTTTTGTTCCTCCCAGACTCTCTTCAGTAATGGTCTCGAACGAGCCTTGCAGTCATTTATTCTGTATGTCTTACCGAACTGGACAACATGTAGTTATTAGGTACTATTTTAGTTGTTGAACTTGTATCTTTAGCTTTTTACCAGATTAATCAACAATCACATGTTTAGCAATTTGTATCACCTACAAAACTTAGGAGTGTAAACTTGCTATTAATTGTAAATTTCGTTTTCTCAGAGAAACTTATGGAAATCTGCGGAACTGTTTTTTTTTCTTCTTTTTTTAAGGATGTACTGCCTTTGAGTTCTCATAGAATTAGTCATTATACCGTTGAGGTTTGGGGGATTGGTTTGATACCAAACTGATCAATGAAACATACATACAGAAATGAAATGTGAGCCATAAAATGAAAAGGGAACAAGTATAGAATAAATCTCATCCTTAAGAAACGAAACGATGAATACCAGAGAAATTAAGAAAGCAACAAGTGAGGCAAAGGAAAAGAAAAAAAGCACCAAAACTAGTAGAAACAATTGAGAGGACCAATGAATCATGTTTTGATCAACGTTTTCACTAGGACCATAAATAGTTTCATTCTTATTTTCTAGTGAAAACGTTGATCCAATAGGAGTTAGAGGTTTAATGCAATCATCCTGAATTAACTCTATAGTTAGGCACTCGATGATTAATTGTCTTATTCAATTTATCATATTTCTTAGGTGTATATATATACAGATTTTCTCAGGTGCGGATGTCCACATTTATTCTTACGGTGCGGATTTCCACTTTACACTCACTTTTCAATCGAATTTTCACATCTCCACCGTCTAGTATTTAGATACTAATGTATAGATCATCTCTGTAAAATTTCAGCCAATTTGGTTATCATTAAAGCACTCAAACTCGATTAAACCAATGAATGAACATAATTTTGTCAAACTTAAACCGTTCATGTTTATAATAGAAAAACGCAGTTTTAAGTGCCTTATGTTGAAGGAGAAAAGATAACGAGAATAACGGTCTACTCATTCATTGATAGAAAGGCCTATTTATAGGCATTACATAGAGTCTCCCGAAGAATCTAGAAGTTCTATCAACTGTAATCTATTCTAATAAGGAAACCGGATTAACCAATCCTATGTGTATTAGGGCAAGACACATAACAGAAGGACGGAAACATAATTTCCTTAAACACTCCCCCTTGTGTTGCGTCCCTAATACGTTGGTGCTTATGGTGTTGCCTCGGTAAAAACCTTGCCAAGTAAAACAAAAACCTCGTGGGTAAAATAAAAGACTTGGTCGAAGGGAAAAAGAGCACAACGCACCAATTACAATTGAAGTTAACATGTGATGCATGTAGACTCCCCCTGATGTCTACACAACGACTCCCCCTGATTGGTAACTCAATCTTGGAGTATAGATAAACGGCGCAAGCCAATGCACTTCACATACTTCAAAAGTAGACTTGGGCAACGATTTAGTCATTAAATCCAGCCACATGATCCTTAGATCAGACTTGCAATACTTAGCATTACTTTGATCTTTAAGGAGAAGGTTGCCTAACAACTCAAAACATAAGTTCGCGTTGAAAATCAGATTCACGCGTGGCATGACCTTCGTGTACTTAAACAGTCATAACTTCTTCGATACAATAGGTATGGACGAACCGTATAAAGTTCTGGAAACTAGACACATGTAGCTTTCCAACCATACAAGGTCCATAACCTAGTTCATCTTGAGATGATCACAAAGCTCTGTCGAAGTTGACTGTTCTGCAAAAGCAGATTCTTGGACAGATCCGTCATATTTTACAAAAATAGCCATAACTCACTCAATATGATAGATGTAATCAAATGGTTGGTGTCCCTGGAAAATAGACACATAGACCTTTCCAATGGTACCAATTTCACCGTTTTCCAACGAGTGGGCTATCCTGTAGGTCTCGTGGGAGTTGACCTACGAAACTGGGCAGATTCTGATTACACATTTGATGTGTCTTTTTGTAGGGATGAATAAGCCTGAACCTTTCATAGAAGGAATCACTGTCGTTACATTGGCGTTGCATGGGCACATCCGGCCACTACCTTGATGTTCTTTCACACTCATCTAAGAGGGAGCGAAGATGCTCGACCGCTAAGAAAAGAGTTGAAAGACTAAGGAGAACTTGGTCTTACAAGTTTATAGTGAATAAGAGGTCGAGTCGAGCATATTGTAACAAGTACATGAATGTGCTACCGTACTTAGATGGAGGATTTCTCCAAAGACTTCTTCGTCATACAGACAAAACGAGTCTTCTCAAGACTTCGACCAATCAAGGGATGCATATAGGCATAACTTCATCGTCCTTTAGGTTGCCTTAAGCCAACAGATGAATAAGCATCATCAATAATGGTCCTCACTTACGAGACCAAGTATTCCCAAAATCCTTTCATTCTTAATTTTGGATCAGTGGCATCTCTTAGTTTAACAAGAGTTCATCACGATTCATCCAGAATTTACATGCAAATAGGCATAATTTTTCATATCCCTTCCCTAATCAAGTAGATACTTAGCAAATACCATGCAAACATGCTCCGTGGTCAGGAGCCACTTGATTTGGGTGAAAACCAATCTATTCAAGATCCTTATGTACATCTCTCAGTTCCCAACAGAGATAAGTTGTGACCACAAGCTGCTTGTTCAGTTTTTCAGAAACTACCAAACTGACAAGGTAGTGGAGTGCAATGACACCCATTACGAGAGTATATCTCATCGTAGTCGATTCCAGGGCGTTTGTGAGAGACCTTGCGCCATAAGGTGAGTCTAAACTCTTTTTCTCACTACGCTTTCTAACAAAGACATAACTGATAGAGTTTACACTTGGGGTGTCGGCGTCACCTAACCAAAGCACTATCTCTTTGTTTAAACTGGATCGCATCTTTCCATTTAGGCCAATCTATAACGTTGGTATTTTCTCAACGAAGTATGGTTCGATATCAAACTCATTAAACCACGTCATCATGTACACCGGTGTAATTTCTAAGTGTAGAGATGACACGACCCACCCCGAATTTCACCCTGAAACCCGGAGTAAGTCGTGCGGGGACCACCTCCAAGGAAAATTTACTGAAAAGATTAAGAAAATCTCCCTTGCAGATGGACAACCCTAACTCGAAAATTCCAAGTTACACTCTTAATTCAACACGTCCAAACATCACATAATTAACTTTCAGAAATTCTACACATAATATACAATAATCCCAAAGTATTCAGAGCTACTAAACACAAGCGGAAGCAAGAAAACACGAGTAGGTTAAACATGTAACCTACTGATGAAAACTGGCGGAAATGCGGGTGACTATGCCTCGTCTCCTACTAGATCCAACCCGAACTCTGCAGACTGGGCAATTTAAAACGAAAGGCCCAGGGGAAAACATTTAATAACGTTAGAGTGAGTGGACAAAAATAAAATAATAAATAAAATATTTATGTTTCCTCAAATTAATTTCTAAGGAAAAATCGAATGCATGCCGCAAGCGATAAAACTTTTATCTCATAAAAAAATATCGAGCCTCTCAGACTCTATAATATATGTATGTATTTACACTCGTCCATACTCCCTATATAAATTCATGGGTCTATATAGGGCTACTACGCTCACGTTCAACGCTCACGTCACGCCTTAATGCGGTGCTACACTACGCCATCAAGGTGGACAGATGGGTGTATAAATATGTGTCCATACCCCCTATATGAATTAAACACTCAAATAGGGCTACTACGCTTACGTCCAACGCTCACGTCACACCATAATACGGCTATATGCTACGCCATTAAGGTGGACAGACACATATGGCTAACTAGCATTTATATACATACTCTCTCATAAATACATATTTATATCCACCGAAAATCCCATTTTCGGTAACTCTCCAAGAGAAATAAAAATCGTTAAATTAAAATGACGTTAAAATATTCCGCAACATTAATTGTTCAACCATGAACTATAGCATGCATTTATTTAAAATAAACGTCCACTCACAAATTAGGCCTAAGCCTGATGTCGATCTGGGCCTCGTCTGCTCGAGCCTCCTCACGTCCTGTTACAAATATAAAATTAATTTCTCAACCGAAAATCCAGAACGTACTCAAAAATAGGCAAAATAATTATGAGCCGTAACCACGCTCATTCTCGCCTAACTTCGATATTCTTAAATCGGAACGATCCGAACTTATATATCATACTCAACAGTCGTAAATACAACCTCCCCAAAATACGACTTAAATCCTACGGCCGGATTCTACATTAATTAACCGCCAAAAATACCAAACTTCGGAAATTCACAAACCTATCCAAATCTCATCCAAAAATTTCATAAATCACATCAATATACTCCTCTTAATATTCCACACTTAAAACCCCTAAAAAATCTCTTAACCGGCGGCGGCCGGAGGCCAATTCCGGCGACCTCCAAAACCTATGAAATTTTGACAGAATAATCTCCTCATCATGCTCTACAACTTTCCTGACCAACACATCACCCAATTCCAAGCCTAACTAGGCTAATCGAACAAAAACATCCTAAAAGCCCTAGAAATTTCAACTCCACATTTCTCCTTACCTAGCTCAAGAGGGAGTGAGCTGATTGGAGGGGTTGTTGCACGGGAGGAGGGCTACAAAACGAGCCAAGGATCACCGGTTTTGGTGGCCGGAGGAGGGAGTTCCGACGGCCGGAAGTTCGGGGCAGCCTAGCCTTTCGGGCGGCATCGCTCTCTCACGGCGGCGCTAGGGGGGGCTGTCACCGGTCCTGGAAGATAGCTGGGTCGGAGACCGATCGATTGGGACCGGTGCGGCGGTCTGGGGCAGCCGAACGGCGGCGGTCGGGCGGCGAGAAGTTTCCGGCGGGGGAGAGGCTCGGGAGGAAACCGGGAAGAAGAGAGGAAGAAAAAGAAAAAGTGAGGGCTGGGTTTGGGCCTAACCAACCCGGTCCATCACCTATATAACAACCCAATTCCAAAAATAAAACACCCCGAAAAATAATACCCGAATAAAAATTACTTTTTACTAGCTAAAATGTACCATTTTTACCGTCGTCATATTTTCTCCCACGAATAATCCTCAGCACTATAATCGACCCCGAAACCCCTCTAGGGACCAATTAAGCTATTAACTCAATGATCGAGACGGTAAAATTCTTATTATAATCAAGCTAGTAAATAAGGTAAAAATATAAGGGTCGGGATGTGACAAGAGATCTCTATATGGATTGGTATTGACATTGAGGTGTCCCCCAAACAGACGAATGAGTGTCATTGATCAAATGATCAAGTTATGCTAAACTCGCATTTTTCCTTGGCGAGTATATATCAAACCAAGTGGTCTCCCCCTAAACCGTGAGAGCCACGGCCTAGCGACACCATCTACCACATTTGTGGTGTCACCATGCCACCATCTATGGGTGACGACATGTCCTCTTATCCGGACATCAACATGTCCTCTTATCCAGACATCAACATGTTCTTATCCAGACATCAATCCTTGCAGGCATGTTTGCAGCATGCATATGTGATCTCGTCACTTTAGGGAACTTGATGAGACACAATAGGGACAAACCATGACAATTCCAAGTCGTTCTACTTAAACATTCTTGTTCTTATCTCCCCCTAACGACAGGAAGACTGGCTCATCAAAGGTGACATAAAAGAGATCGCCTGTCAAAGTTCTTATATCAGCGGACTATAGTCAGAAGCTCATGTCTTATTCAAAGACAATATTCATCAAATAACCCATCATTGTCCGCTTGTGGAGACGCAATTTGGCACATACAACATGTGGACGATATAGATTGCAGAATGTTAACTCAATCTGTTAACAAATATACATACCGTTACAATCGTAACCTAAATATTTGAATGATGGTGGGTAAAGATGAATAAGTAAAACTATGACCCTGCTACAATTCATAGTCGTTGGTCTTACATGTCCAAAAAAAAACCACTGGCCTCACCGTCGGGACCAGTAAAAAAGAAACTGGTTGAACCGACCGCCGGCATCACCGGACCTTCGTTTTACACTTCCTTTAACGGTTCACTATTTTCCATAGATCCAAACGCTACCAAATTTTGTATGCAGGTAGACATGGACGTTAGGATTGCAAAACCGCTAGAATCAACAACGGAACCAGACGGAAAAGTTCCGAACCGGCCGTCGGAGTCGCTGGACATCCGTGAGCACTTATATTGAGCGGTTCACCACCTTCCATGTCTCCAAATGCTACCAAATTTTGAGAATAGGTAGGCTTGGATGTTAGGAATTAGTGGCCGCAAACAGAACCTCAAGAACCGGTCTAAAAGTTAGTGAACCGGATCTCACAATGACTGGTCCGCAAGCTGAAAAACCGGAAATTCTAGGTTTTGTCAACTTTTCAATCATTGTTAAGGTTCCCCATAACATCTAATTGTTATGGCTTGAGTTAAACCATTGTGAACATCACCATAACATTATTATGCCTCAAAGTGAAGAATGAGAAGTCTTCTAGGCCAACATCTTGTGTATCATTCTTGTAGAATCACTCATAGACATTGTAATAAATGTCTTACTTAGTGAATAACGACTTAGCATCTTGTTTATATGCTAGTCTCTACATTTCATTGTCTTTAGCATAGGAGGGTGTCGCTCTTAATCTTTGCTAAAGAATAGGCTTTACAAAACAAGTAACGAGCATGGCCAATGTGAGATCATAGGGGGTTCTTTTACGTCATATTTGCTTATGAAAGCATAAGTAGTGCCTCCATTGTATAAGAGGAGGACGCGGATAGCTTTAATGCCATCTATAGGCCGTGAGCATTGCTCATAGCTCCGCCAAGTTGTATTTTGGTGATCTTTGATCTCAATGGTTACTTTGCTCAAAAGAAAGGATGTCCGTGAGAGTCTTTACTCTTTAGTATACGGATCATCAAAACACGTCCAAAATTGTCCTGGACGATTTATGTTAAGGCCTACATGAGTCGATGTCTCCATTCTCATCATTGGTGACAATAACCGATTCAATTAACCGAATCTTAGTGACTCATGAATGTTGCGCATTCATTATAGTGATACATAAGAAATTCTCATGAATTCTCACAATGTGTTTACAGGTGATAAACGTTGGCATGAATATCATTAAGTCATAACACGGTTCAATTGCTTTCTTATGCATAAAGAGCATATGTGACTTGAATCATAACGCCATTAGGCATTGAAACTTGAGCATTAATCCGCTCTTTGATTATTTGTGATGATCTAGTCATCGTAGTCACAACGGATTTATAAAGCACTAAATCCATGAATAGTTGTCTATTCCTTGCAATAAGCTAAGCACTCAATCTCGCTACAACACATTCATATACCAGAATGTAGAGACAACAGTCTTATGTCAAGACATAGAAACTGAAATATGTTAACAATTTCGTTGGAGATTGGTATTAGAACCCTTTAGAGTGCATTCCATAACATGTAATACTACAAAGATGGACAAAACAAGGCTTAGAACATGCCAAAGTTGGCAAAACACCGTGAGCACTATATATAGGGGCGGTGCCACTGCCAACGGCTCACTATTGGATATTGTAGAGAAAAATAAGGATTTTTCGACATCCAAAATTTTGGATGACATATAGCGTAACGCAAATTTCTTTTTGCAATTGTGAATTCGTTGAAGAGTGTAGAAAACTACTCTTGTTTGTAATGTCTTTGCAGAAAAATTGACATTACAAATCCTCTTTTGATCCAAAAACGATGTGCATTTCGCTACATCATGATATTTAGCCTTTAGAAACGCCACCTTATAATAACTGGTGGTCCAATGTAGTCCAATATAGTGTCATATTGTAATGCTTATGTAGATCGAACCATACGTGCAAGACAAAATTCGAATATATATGCCAACAATTGTATCGAGGTCTTGACCATGAATTTAATTCAAAATATAACGACCAAGCAACTTTAGTCAAATATGTGAGGTGTATGCCTTCACAAAACTTGGAAAAATAAACGGATTTGTAGTCACTGAGACTATTAAACCGAAGTCATATGCTTCATATATTCGGCAATATACCTTTTGCTTTTAAAATCCGTAACTGTGAGAATAATGTTCTCATTTTCTTCCATATAGTGAGTTTCTTGTTGCAAGAACTCCATATATTTTGTATACATTGACCATGATATTGCTTTCATTGCAATTAGTGAACCGATGTAGAACCACATCAATAATATGATTTTTTGTTTCATTTACTGGCCCAATCTTTTTATGACATATGGGGTTCGAGGCGTTGCCTCTCCCTCTTTGCAGAACTCGTGACATGAAATTCTTCACTTTTTTTTTATGTCAAATTTAGGGCTCATGTTTCGGTCAAATATTTCAACAACAAGATGGAAGATTAACAATTATCGATATACGATAATTAATTCCAAGTATTGAATTTGGTCAAGACCAAGGTTTATGGTAACTTAATTCGATATAAACCGTGACAATTCCGTCACAAATGGATGTTAACCGTGACAATTTCCTTCACAAATCAATGTTAACTGTGAAAATTTCTGTCACAAATCGATGTTGACCGCAACAATTTCAGTCGCAAATCGATGTTTGTCCCTTTATTAACCACGACAATATTTCGTCGTAATACCATGACTTGTCAAACCATCACAAATTTCAACTTTGATATGAGAGGTCCCAATTCCTCACATCAATCCACTTATAAGAAAGGTGGGGGTAGAAGAAAGCTACGAAGCCCGGTTATGAAATTAAAATTCAAAAGCGGCAACTTTTATAAAAGCTTACTTGCTAGTTTGCCAAATAAACTACGTTTAACAGAAGTTGTCTTTGCCATTTTCATGTGTACTTCCACGCGTGCAGAAGTTACTCTTGTAATTCCATCGCAATCTGTCGCGTGCAAAAATTCATGAAAAATATAAACATATAGTTAGTCATATTCACCATATATATAAAGAGTAAAACTAATTAAAGAGTTACTAGAGTAAATAAACTGTTTTTACTAGTGGGGTAAAAACGTTTTACCTGGAGGGGCAAATTTACCGTTTTGCCCCTCTTACATTCTGTAAGTTTTGGATCGGGTGAGAACGATCCGGGTCGGATCTAGTCTGCATCAGCGGTCGGGGGCGGACGTGGTGCCGGGCAGGCGACGCCGAGAGACGGGCGGGCAGGGGCTGGACTAGGCGGCGCCGGTCGAGTGGGGTTTGATACTCCCGGATCGGGCGCAGGTCCGCTTGCGTTTCCGGAGACGCGCTCTCGTGACTGGGCTAGGGCAGACGCTAGCTGTGGATGGATCCGGGCAGAACTGGGTTCGCCGGAGATCGAGTGCTGGGTTCAATCGATCACGGTGGGGATGCTGGATTTTCAGCCGTAAAGGTCCGGGTCAAGGCAGCGTCGGGGAAAGCCGGAGTAGGGTTGTCCACGCCGGAGGTGATTTGGAGGTCGCCGGGGAGCTCAGGGAAGGTGGGTGGGTGCCCAGAGCAATTTTCTTGGGTACGGCAGAAAACGTGAAAACGTTAGGGTTTTCTGGTTTTTTTTTTTTTTTTTAGGGTTTCGTTATCAAGCTCGGGTTAGAGCGCAGTGCTGATAACGTGTTGAAGGAGAAAAGATAACGAGAATAACGGTCTACTCATTCATTGATAGAAAGACCTATTCATAGGCATTACATAGAGTCTCCCGAAAAATCTAGAAGTTCTATCAACTGTAATCTATTCTAATAAGGAAACCGAATTAACCAATCCTATGTGTATTAGGACAAGACACATAACAGAAGGACGGAAACATAATTTCTTTAAACACCTTAATAATAACCAAATTGGCTGAAATTTTACAAAGATGATCTATACATTAATATCTAAATACTAAACGGTGGAGATGTGAAAATTCGATTGAAATGAGTGTAACGTGGAAATCCGCACCGTAAGAAAAAATACAGACGTCCATAACTGAGAAGCTCTCTATATATATATATATATATATATATATATATATATATATATAT
>NC_020496.1:17475155-17489999 GCF_000184155.1 Fragaria vesca subsp. vesca | reverse complement strand
TATATTCTGTATGTGAATTGTTACTGCAATACTCCTGAAAGAATGCACTTTGGTTTGATGACTATGATTTCACCAACAAGCTTCTTCTTCATCATTTTGCATGCATTGTGTTCATTCTTTTTTATGTGGAAAAAGCAAAAGAAAAAAGGACTGTGACACAGATTTACAATATTAGGACCATTAATCATGCAAAAAGTTGCAAACTCTAGCTGCCACCACTCCGCACCCATGAGTGCATGACCCATGTCTTTATTCTTTTCCTTTGTCCTTTTTTTTTTTTTTGTTGGAATTTACATCTCTTTCTTTCGACCTTTAGCCAGAATGACGATTAGGATAGGTGAAAATTTTGCTGGAATCAAATTTGATAAAGAATACAAAATGGTTGAAATGAAAAGTTCATGATATAAAGTTATGTCTGGCCCCCTAGGCGCATCACCCACATGTGGATTTTTCAATATGTTATGTTTTTGAGGCCTCATATATGTTTGCACATAGTGAGCTACTTTCTTACTTCTCCCTTTCCTTCGTTGAGCTTCTATCAATTAATTCCAACGCTCTTCAACAATGGCTGACGCTTTCGTTTCTGTGCTACTGCAACAACTGGCTTCAATAAGCTATCAACAAATAGAGAAAGAGGTGAGGCTGGTCGTGGAGGTCAAGAAAGAAATTGCCAAGATCACCAGCAATCTGAAAGCTATTCAAGCTGTGCTCGAGGATGCAGAGAAGAGGCAAATCAAGGAAGCCATCGTCAGGGACTGGCTAGAGAAGCTGAAAGATGTGTCGTACGAGATGGACGACGTGCTTGATGACTGGACTACTGAAATTCTCATTCAGCAACTTCATCATCACCAACAAGAAGGTGAAAGTAGTACTACTGCTTCTGTTACAAAGAAGAAGGTATGTTTCCTCGTACCCTCTAGCTGTTTTTGTTTTGGCCAAGTCAACCGAGTGATCCACCGTCGTGACATTGCTCGTAGAATACAAGACCTGAGTGATAGGTTGAATGAGATTGCTAGAGAAAGACAAAGTTATAACTTCCAAAACACAGAAAGAGTCTTTGAACAACTTGAGAGGATTGAAACTTCATCATTTGTCGACCTCTCCAAGATATTTGGCAGGGAAGTTGAAACTGAAGTAGTTCTGAGAAAGTTGGTCGGCGAGAGTAGTCAAGAAGAGAGAAACCTCCAAGTTATCCCTATAGTAGGGATGGGAGGTATGGGGAAGACAACTCTTGCCCAGATGGTCTACAATAATGAAAAAGTGAAGTTAAACTTCACAAAAAGAATATGGGTTTGTGTTTCAGACCCATTTAATGAGATCAAGATTGCGAAAGCTATTATTGAGGATCTCAATACAGTTGATGCTCCAAATTCAAATGATCTGCAACCCTTATTGAAATGTATACATCGAAATGTTGAGGGCCAAAAGTTTCTCCTTGTGCTAGATGATGTGTGGAATGAAAACTATAGAAAGTGGGAACAGTTAAAGCTATCTTTACAAAGTGGTGTCTTTGGTAGTAGAATATTGGTGACGACACGAAAAGAGGAAGTTGCTATGATAATGGGAGCAACCTCTGCCGATATAATCCATTTGGAGAAGTTAAGTGAACAGTTTTGTTGGTCAATATTCTATCACATTGCTTTGGCCGAGAGAGAAAGAGATGAGTCTAAAGTTTTTGAATCTTTAGGTAAAAACATGGTAAGAAGATGTCAAGGTTTGCCTCTTGTTGCAAAGGCTTTAGGTGGTTTAATGCGATCCAAGAAAACCAAGAAAGAATGGATAGCTGTTCTGGAAAGTAAGATATGGAAGTTGGATGTAGTTGAGAAGCAAGTGTTTCAACCGCTATTACTGAGTTATTATGATTTGGCCCCACAGATCAGACGTTGTCTTTTGTATTGTGTTGTTTTTCCAAAAGACCATAACATAAACAAAGACAATGTGATTGAGTTGTGGATTTCGCAAGGTTATCTTAGTTCAAATGAAAACCTTACGAAAAGATTAGTGAACGGTCAAATTTATTTCGATAATTTAGTAATGCGATCTTTCTTTCAAGATTTTGTGAAAGATAAACTTGGAAATATCACAAGTTGCAAGATGCATGATATTGTGCACGACTTTCTCCAATTTTTGACCAAAAATGACTGTTTTATCTTGGAGGCCGTAGGTGAAAATAGAATAGAGTTACCAATGGGGAATAAGTTTCGCCATTTGACCATCACGGCTGCTCCCAATGATCAATTTCCAGATTCCTTTGACTCTCTCCAAAATTTAAGGACCCTGACGACTTTTAATTGTGAAATTGGTAGTCTCAATCCAGAGTTCATTTTACAATTAAAATGCCTAAGGACCTTGAACTTGAGTAACAATCGTGTGGAACAACTTCCAATCGAGGTTGGTGGGTTGGTTCACTTGAGGTATTTGAATTTGTCCAACAACAAATGGAAGAAATTACCTGACACATTGTGTAATTTGATCAATTTGGAAACCTTGAGAGTTGAAGACTGCAAAGATCTTGAAGAGTTACCTGAGGCCATGGGAAAGCTGACCAACTTGCGGCATCTCCGTGTTAAGAGAAGTCGTAAACTGAAGTTACCAAGATCAATAGCAAAGCTGACGAGTCTACAGACTCTAGATCAAGTTAATATTTTTTCTGATGGCTTCATGGTAAGTGATTTGAGAAACATGGATCAGCTTCAGGGGAAGCTTTACATACGCTGGTTGACCAAAGTGAATGATGGCACCAAGATTAATGTGGGGAAAGAAAAATTGATGAATAAGAAACACCTTGTTTCTTTGAAACTAAGCTTTTGGCCTGCGACAAGCCAGAGTGTTATCCAGGAAGAACTACTGAATGCCTTACAGCCAAACCCAAATCTGGAATCTTTAAAGATCGAACATCACAGTGGCACCACATTGTGCCCCAACTGGATGAACAGGTCCTTAAATGATTTGAGATACCTTCGGTTTAGTAGCTGCCATGTGTGTGAATTTGTTCCTCTTCTAGTTTTGGGGAAGTTGGTGTCACTTGAAGTACTGCAAATTCGCTATATGTCGAAAGTGAAAAAGGTGGGATTTGAATATTCGAGAATCATAGAATCATCCTCATCTTCATCATCATTTGAAGTCACTTTATTCCCAAATCTGAAGAAACTTGTGTTTGTCTACCTGCCGGAGTGGGAGAAGTGGGAAGGAATGGCAGCTGGGGTGAGTGAAGATTCACTTGCAAGTATTAAGGTAATGCCATGCCTTTCTACATTAGAGATTGAGCACTGTCACAAGCTGAAGACACTGCCAGACTTCCTTCGGAAGACGCCGCTCAAGAATTTGAGCATCAATACAAGCTGGACTCTTGCGCAAAGTTGCAGAAACAGAGGAGGCATGGAGTGGCCCAAGATCTGTCACATCCCAAACATCCAAATTAACGGTGCGTTTGTACAAAGAGACGGAGTCTGAATCCAACAATAAGAAGAAGATTGAGTCATCATGTTATCCCAACTCGTCTGCCGCTTCATTCTCTCAGGTAATGAGTTTGACGATATTACTTCTTAATCAGACTTGTACTGTTGCGCTTCTTTCTATCTGGTAATGAACATTGTATGCATTTAAACAGGTTTGTCAACAAGGCCGTGACTGATGTATTATGAATATCAAGGACGAAACTTGATGAGGAAACTTAGTGTCACTTTAGTATCTCTCAAGTAAATTGGTTTCAGGAATTGAATTAATTTCAGATTTTTAGTACTGCCTAGTCTGATATAAATGACTAATAACATTGCGTGCTAATCTATCAGCAGCTGAAGATTAATTATCAGTCTCACGGCAGAGGGAAATACTGGAATTGGGAATTTAGCTTCATGTTCAATCATGCACAGTATGAAAGACTTGTCTGTTCATGTTGCTGAGGTTCATATTCTGACCGTAAAGGATTTCATCATATTCGTTAATGGAGTTGAGGTTCATATCCGTTTATTTCATCATATTGTTCTTTTTGTATGCTAAAAGCTCTAAGGGAAGGACTGAATGATTGTCCGTGACCATGTCAGTGTCTTACAGTTTCGGTTGGCTGCGCTGCTCATGTTGAATCGCTGACTGGGGGAAGCTGGTGATGGGTCAGTCCCTCCTTAATTGGAGGTTGAAATTCATGTGGTGTTTTACTGCACGAGGAAAGCATCGGTTGCTATAGCCTTCATGACCCATTCAACAAAAGAAGGCTAGTTGCTAGAGGAATAGCAAAGTGGGTGCAATATATTTTGAAAGGTAAGAAACAAAACTACAATTCTAGGGTGGTGGCAGCAGCAATTCTTGACAATGGGAGGAGACATGCATTGATGAGGATGCCAACATTGAGCATGAATCATGGAAGAAACTTGACATTGCATGGCATTTCATGTTACGTAGATGAGATATGCATGGAGCCAATTGCCTATATAAAGGCATGAAAGAACGCAGCAAACCAACTAGTAGTGTGATCCTCACTTTAGAGTTTAGTGAGAAGAAAATTCCTTTTAAGAGAGAGAGAGAGGTGTGTTACCACTTTAGTTAGTCTAGAGTGAGTGTTTCTTGTAATCTCATTATTTAGTATAGTGGAAGAAAATACTACTGCTGCCCCGAGGACGTAGGCATATTGCCGAACCTCGTTAAATATTGTGTCTTCTTTTTGTTGCTATTTCCGTAAATCACACGAGGAGTGGGAAAGTTAGATTCTAGGATAACCAATTATCCGTCGGCCTTGTATTAGGCAGCCACTTCTTTCCTAACAAGTGGTATCAGAGCCCGGCGTTTATCGTCTGTGGCATCTCATGGTGATCAAGATGGCGGAGCCGTTGTCATCGTCAGCAACAATGGTTAAGTTGACATCGTCAAATTACTCCATTTGGAAGCCCAGAATGGAAGACATCCTTTATTGCAAGGATATATACGAGCCTCTTCAAAATGGTGGAGAGAAGCCAGCAGGCAAGTCCGACACGGAATGGAGTATCCTGAACAGAAAAGTTGTTGCAGGAATTCGTTTTGATTGATGAAAGTGTTTTTCATCATGTTGCACAAGAAACCAATACCTACTCGATGTGGCCCAAGTTGGAGTCCATGTAAGAGCGAAAGACCGCACAAAACAAAGCCTCGTTCATTTGGCGGTTGGTGAACATGAAGTGCAGGGATGGTCTAAGTGTTTCGGAACACTTGAGTGACTTCCAAGGCATGGTGCTTGATGATGAGTTGCAAGCACTATTGTTACTAAGCTCGTTGTCATACAGCTGGGACACGTTGGTGGTGTCATTGAGTAACTCAGCTCCTCAAGGCGTTCTCACACTGAGCACTATAAAAGACAACATGTTCCACGAAGAAGCAAGGAGGAAGGAGCAAGGAATATTGACCGAGTTAGAAGCCCTTGTCATCAACAACAGTGGAAGCAGCAAACAGTTCCACAACCGAGGCAAAACGGAAGACCGGTCAAGAGGCAAGTTTAGCCTGAAGGACATCGAATGTTTTCATTGTGATGAAAAGAACCACATGAAGAGGGATTGTAAAGTGCTCTAGAGAGGGCATCCCGCAAGAGGTGATGCCTAAAACTAATGATCAGGAAGAGGCATAAAGTCCTCGAAGGCGAGCGGTTGAGTCTCATGGTAGAAGATCAACTAAGTAATGCATATCAGGAGGAGATAACCTCCACATGAGTTCGATGGAAGAGAACCAGAATACTATGAAGAAACTCTTACGTATGGACCACACGGGGGGAGTAGTGATTGGGAGCCATGCAAGATGAAAGATAATTCTTCCATGAGAGCCAGACTTGTGATCTGGTGGAGTTACCGGAAGGTAACGGGGCACTCCAAAAGAAATGAGTGTACAGACGGAGGACTGCAAAATATACCTTACAACTCACAGTTAAGGCAAGGCTAATCGTGAAAGGTTTCAGTCAGAAAGAGGAGGAAGACATGGCAGTGGAGCCATATACCTCAACCGTCAAGAGTCTGATGTATGCGATGGTGTGCGCAAGACCAGACGTAACAAACACAGTTGGCGTTGTTAGCAGAGATTTGTCTATTTCAGACAAGAAACATCGATATGATGTGAAGAAGATCCTTAGAAGTACTTCGAAGATGAGATTATGCTTTGGAAGCGGTAAACCTGAACTAGTTGACTACACAAATGCAGTTATGGTAGGAGATGTTGACATGAGAAAGTCTACATCTGGATACCTGATTACATTTTTAGGGGGAACTGTTTCATGGAAATCAAAGCTACAAAAAGGTGTTTTGCTTTGTCAACTATAGAAGCTGAGTTCATAGCAGCAACAGAAGCCTACAAAGAAATTTTGTGGATGAAGAAATTCCTACAGGAATTGGGCCATAAACAACAAAAGCATGTTCTGCATTGTGATAGTCAAAGTGCAATTCATCAGAGTAAGAATTCGAGTTTTCACTCAAAGTCAAAGCACATTGATGTGAGGTATCACTGGATACGTGATGTGCTGGAAGCCAAGTAACTACAGCTTGAGAAGATTCACACAGATGACAACAATTCAGATATGATGACTATGTCATTATCGAAGGAGAAGTTTGAGTTTTGTAGAAGTGTGTCAGGAATGGCGCTGCCCTCCAACTAAGTCGGGAGGGGGAGTTTGATGGGTCAGTCCCTCCTTAATTGGAGGTTGAAATTCATGTGGTGTTTTACTGCATCAGGAAATCATTGGTTACTATAGCCTTCATGACCCATTCAACAAAAGAAGGCTAGTTGCTAGAGGAATAGCAAAGTGGGTGCAATATATTTTTGAAAGGTAAGAAACAAAGCTACAATTCTAGGGTGGTGGTGGCAGCAATTCTTGACAATGGGAGGAGACGTGCATTGATGAGGATGCCAACATTGAGCATGAATCATGGAAGAAACTTGACATTGCATGTTACGTAGATGAGATATGCATGGAGCCAATTGCCTATATAAAGGCATGACAGAATGCAGCAAACCAACCAAGGCAGAGACACAAACTAGCTAGAGAGAGTTTGTGTGATAGTAGTAGTGTGATCCTCACTTGAGAGTTTGGTGAGAAGAAAATTCATATTCAGAGAGAGGTGTGTTACCACTTTAGTTAGTCTAGAGTGAGTGTTTCTTGTAATCCCATTATTTAGTATAGTGAAAGAAAGTACTACTGCTGCCTCGAGGATGTAGGCATATTGTCGAACCTCGTTAAATATTGTGTCTTCTTTTTGTTGCTATTTTCTCAAAGTTAGATTATGGGACAACCAATTATCGGTCGGCCTTGTATGAGGCAGCCACTTCTTTCCCAACAGCTGGCGAGCTAGTTCAGCAGCTTGGTTGGGCTCCTGTCAAGTTCAAGACTGAGTCCTTGAACTGCTGCAGGTACTGGATCCTCGCCTACTACTTCATCTATTAGAGTTATATATTTTGATTTCTCAGTAGCCAGGCTGTTCTTCTATTCATATTTACAGGGAGAGTAATGTGGCTGCCCATGACCTTGCTAAATGGGGCATGTATTAGTTTTTTTAATTTCTCTTCCTTTTCAACTGATTGCTCATTTGCTCTTGGTTTGTAGAGGAAATAATTCTGGTTCCCCTGGGATCTTTGTAGATGAATTTCTTGATGTGTGTACATACTTCTCCATACAGATAATGCCCTTGCTGTCCAGATTTCAGTCTGACAATTCGTGCATGTAGAGGTATTCCCGTTCTAATATATAGAGGCATGGCATTGAGTTATTTGCAGGTCAGAGAGGTAGATTGATCAATGATCATTGCTCGTTCTCCGACGTTGGAACTTGGAAGTGAGGTACGGTTGACATAAGGAAGTGAGGTTGTCTCGCGATGCGGCAAAAACTGAGGAGTTACATCCCACACAAAAAATTTGATCGTGACGAAGGAAGTGTGGATCCAACAACAAGAAATACAAGATTGAGTGGATCCAACAACAAGAAATACAAGATTTTATCAGCAACTCATCAAAGATTTTGTTTTGCACCAAAACAGTAAAAACTGAAAATGATCCCCATGTGTCGCTTGAATTTACCATTCAAAGTTCATCCAAATGGCTGTTATGTATATGTAGCAAGAACAGCCATCTGAATGCTCAATATATCCATAAAGGAAAATGTTCGTAGCAGACAAAATGATGTTTTGGCACCCAAAACATTAATAAAAGCCAGAGGAATGAGAAACAATACATTGTCTAGCCACCGACTTCGCATAAAAGCACATCTCAGCCATTCTTAAATCTAGCTAAAACTTCAAAATGATCATTTCTTTCTTATATACCAACACAAGATGTAGAAATCTCTAAGGACCATGTACAAAACATCATCCATTTGCACGACTTTGCTTGATCAGAAGTAAGGTAGCTACAACGACAGGAGTGAATATCATAACTAGAGCCAGTATGATGTTGGGTCTGGTTATCTCAGGAAAAACTATGCTGCCATACTTTATTACAGCTCCACCCACAATGGAACCGGCTAGCACCTTCCCCAGATATTCCAAATCATTCTGTTTACACCAAATGATCATTTCAACTATTGTCAGATCATGGTAATGTTTGAAGAACCATTTTGTATCATCAACAATCAAAAAGATAAAATGGGCTCGTGTATCGTGGACATGACTTATCTCAGTTGATATCGCCAATGTCTAAATCAGTGCATTTGAAATCATAAATCAACTACTAACTATAGAAGTCAACAATTTATTACTAGTTTGATAAAAAAGTCAAGCTGGTCATAGCTGCCTGATCATTATTGTATACATGAGGAGAAATACTGACAAGAATAGAGTTGAAAACTTTTAGAAGGACCTGTAAGGCTACGAGTGCATGACTGCTTCTCGTTGAGTAACAGAAAAAAGGGGAGACCTTCGGAGGAATACTAGACTGCTAAAAGGGGACCAACAATTCATATCTATCATGCTAACAAAACCATCATGCTCTTCTTATATCTTTTTTTTACAGAAAAAAAGAACCATCGTGCTCTTTTACTGAGTATAAATTCGCAGAAAACACAGACCTTTATAGAGAAACTGACGCTGCTTTTTTTTTTTCTTATTCTGATTGAGCTAAGTACAAAAGAAAACTTTTACAAAATCTAATTCAATCATTGGAAAACTGTTATGACTAAACATGGACATACATATTTGAAACTTAAGAGATACAAAGGAGTAGGTTATTCTTTTACTGATTGACGCCAAAGAAACTTCGTGTCTACCATCGTCACCGACTCATACACATTATTTTCAGCCTGGATTGGGGTCTTTCTGTTTGAGCCGGATGAGAAGTAATTTCTATATATGGGTTTGGATCCCTCCTCACCCGAAACCAGCCAGAATCGGAAGGACGGCATTGAATAGGTTTTTTGAAAAGGGTTTCCGTTTGCTCGGTAAATGCTATTCAGAAAGGACGGCCTTCCATTGCTATTACAAGTGACAAGGCAAACAACAGCATCTTATAGTGATTTGGTGCATCTTAACTACAGTGATCACTAATCAGTTTACTATTAATTGACAACAGAGCTGCCCAGCTAAGCTACTTGATTCTACAATCACTGACATTTCTCCAAACTTTTTGTGACTGTCATCATGTGCAAGTCTGAAATCGATAGTAAAATTGATCTTATGTGCATGCCATACTGAATCCCTTCCCAATTTAAAGTCCAAACTATTCCGACGGACCTATAACCTAACGCAATCATAGCAACGTGGGAGTGGAACGGAGGAAAACAAAACGCCAAAGAAGATTGATTTTAACGGGGGAAAGCATACCTGTGGTGAGTTGAAACCGGTGGTGTTTGAATCATCATCTTCTTCTTGTTGGTCTCGTCCGCGAGCTCGGATGGGAAGAGACCTTTTCGCCCTGGTGGAAGAGAAGCACGAATATGGAATGTGGACGGCAACTTTTGAAGAGCCCATCAAGGTGTTCGGAGGCCCGGAAGAGGAGAAGTACCGGAGGAGCAGAAGGAGCTTGGGGGCTGCAGTTGCCGCCGCCATATTCTATCTTACCGTTCTGGCCCCCATTTCATTGGCTTAACTTGCTTCCACCTCACTCACTTTTTTTCATTTTTTATGTTATTTTTCTTAATAGAAAAAAAAACAATATAAGTTTAAAAACACGAGAGCCTATTCAACGCACCCGACGTCAAAGAGCGCGTGCAAACAACGCGAAGTTAAGTTCGAGTGGTCCTCGTTTTTAGTCGTTTCTTCTCTCTCTCGTCTTACTTGTTGTTGAGACCTTCTCCGCAACTGGCCAACACCAACCCAGGCCTAATTCTTCGCCGACCTCATCGATTGTACTCGACTTGACCCATCCAAACATTTCGATTCTCCTTCGTCTTCAACGATTACGGCATCCATCCACGTCGATCTCTTGGAAATAGTGAAGAAGCTCGAGCTCTCCGACTTGAAGCAATTCATCCGTACCAGATCCTTTAATTCCTTGCAAATAGGCCTCGCCGTCGAGTGGGTGTTTTGATTTTTGATCAGCGAATATCCACCTCAAATCTTGCCCGATTGTGGATTCTGGTTTTGTTCTTCTTTTTCTTTGGAGAAGATGGTCTGGGTTTGTCCATTCTCAACAAATAAAAATAAGCGGGTTTATTCTTTTTATTTTTTTGGTTTAGGGGTACGGTTTAGGGTTTTCTTCTCATTTTTTCGTTTTTGTGTAACAGGCTAACAAGATTGCAATTGTTTCATATAATTATGCAATTAATCTGTAATTGTATTTTCTTCTTTCCAAAAATGTTTAATAATTCATTCAACACAAAAGAAATGGTTAATAATTTATACAAATTTCCCAAATAATATTTACGAGCTACGTCATAAATATGTGAAAATTAAATTGGTTAGCCATCAGAATAACAACGTATCTACTAATATGGTATAATTTGTTAAGTAGGTTATAAGCAATTGTACATCATTGTGAACCAACTCTACAGAGGAAGCAAAATTTTGGAAAATCTTGTGAAATAGAATGTGATTAGTATAGTGAAATACGATTATATTAGAAAAATCATGTAATTTTGGTAACATTTGGTTCTCGATAGAAACGGTCAACTCTATTTACGCTTATGCATCTCTATAAGGAGTCCTATCATCAGAAGGTGAACGTCCATAAATTTTTACATGGGTGGTTACGTCTCATTTATGTGAGACTATGATGTGTGGATGAATCAACCAAACTAAATCACGGAAGGGTAGGTAAGAGTATTTTCGTGTGATAAGTGACGTTGAATTAAAGTTGACCGCTTCTATCGATCCCTGAACGTTACCGAATCCAGTTGAATTATATACTATAGATATATTTAACTATACCGGTCACATCTTATTTCACAAAATTTTTGAAAATTTGATTTCAGCCATCGGAATAACAACGTGTCTACTAATGTGGTATAACTTGTTTAGTCGGTTATAAACAATTGTACATCATTGTGAACCAACTCTACAGAGAAAGCAAAATTTTGGAAAATATTGTCAAATAGGATGTGATCGTTATAGTTAAATACGGCTATGGTTGAAAAATCACGTATTTCCGGTAATTTTTGGTCCTCGTTAGAAGCGGTGAACCCTATTTACATTTATGTTTCCTTATGAAGAGCCCTACGTCTGGAGATAAACGTCCTTAAGTTTTTACATGAGTGGTTACATATCATCAATGTGAGAGTTCTATGTGTGGAAGAATCAACCAAAATAGATCATATAGGGGTAGGTAAGAGCGTTTTCGTGTAATAAGTGACGTTGGTATAAAGTTGACCGTGTCGATCGAGAGTCAAACATTATCGAAAACAGATGATTTTTTTTTCATATCCATATTTAAGTACACTGATCATATCGGACGATTGAATTTTCATTTTGTAAAATTTAGCTATTGGAACCACAACGTGCCTATTATTGTGCTATAACCTACGTAGCACGGAAGCGCCGGGAGACCTACGATTCCCGCTTCGGAACCGGAAGCGAAGCGGAAGCTTCAAGGAAGCGCCCCGAAGCGGCTGGAAGCGCGCTTCCGAAAAAAGTAGAATTGGGAGCATGCTGGAAGCGTGAGCTTCCGATCTAGAAGCGCGAGCTTCCGACTTCCCTACCTCTGCAAATCAAAACACCTTAATTGAGCAAACTCTATTTGATATCCCTACCCCTGCCAATATCAACAGGGGAGCAAGCTGCCACTTCCTCTGCTCTTGCAAAGCAAATCTATCTCCGGCCTTTGCAAGTCGAGCTGAGCGGTGAGAGTATCGGAAAACGACGTCGTGGGGAGGAAGCTATTGCAAGTGGAATTAGGAGAATTTGAAACAGAAGAAACTCCTAGATTTGGATGAAACTGATGAACTTGTTGCTGCTGATGAGTTTGAGGGTTTGGAATGAGGCCGGAGAAAAAGTCATGATCAAACCCGGAATCAGAAAGAGGAGGTGGGTTGATCAAAGACCAATCTTGTTGCTGCGGGAAGCCACTCATGCCCAAGTTTTCCGAGAAATACATGGTCTGAGCTTGAACAGCCATATTTTAAATCAGAGCTTACTGGATATTGGCTTAGATATTGATGCGTTTTAAACCATGACGTACCAACTTGGTATATTTAATACTAATTGTTCTTCATGTTTGACTACTTTGTTTAATATTATCTTATTTACTAATTATCTAAATAATAATTATAATGATGTTAGTATTTAGAATAAAATTAGGAACGTTAGGAATATGTGGTGATATTTATTTATTAATACATAATATATATATAATTATTTTATTTCGCCGCTTCCAAAACGCTTCCGTTTCTAACAATTTTTGAAAAAAAACGCTTCCGCGCTTCCACGTTTCCGCTTCCGTTTCCATGCAACGTAGGCTATAACTTGTTTAGTATGTTATATGTAAGTGTACATTTTTGTCAACCAACTACACGGAAGAAGCAATATTTTCAAAAATCTTGTGAAATAGAATATGATTTGTATGGTGAAATACAACTATTTACGCTTATGCTTCTTTATGGAGAACCCTATCGTCAGGAGGTGAACGTCCCTAAGTTTTTACATGAGTGGTTACATATCATCAATTTGAGAGTTTTGTGTGGAAGAATCAACCAAACTAGGTTATATAGGGGCAGGTAAGAGCGTTTTCGTATGGTAAGTGATGTTGTTTTAAAGTTGACCGCGTCGATCGAGAGCTGAACTTTATCAAAAACATGTGAATTTTTTTCTATAGCCGTATTTAAGCACGCTGATCATATCAGATGGTTGAATTTTTATTTTGTAAAATTTAGCAATTGAAACCATAACGTGCCTATTATTGTGGTATAACTTGTTTAATAAGTTATATGCAAGTGTACATGTTTGTGAACCAACTACATGAAAGAAGCAATATTTTCAAAAATCTTGTGAAATAGGATGTGATTTGTATGGTGAAATACAACTATGGTTGAAAAATCGCATATTTCCGGTAACGTTTGGTCTCCGATAGAAGCGGTCAACCCTATTTATGCTTATGCTTTCCTATGGAGAACCCTATCGTCGGGAGGTGAACGTCCTAAGTTTTTACATGAGTGGTTACATATATATCATCAATTTGAGAGTTTTGTGTGTGGAAAAATCAACCGAACTAGATCATATAGGGGCAGGTAAGAGCGTTTTCATATAGTAAGTGACGTTGGTTTAAGGTTGACCGCGTCGATCGAGAGCCAAACTTTATTGAAAACAGGTGAATTTTTTTCTATAGCCATATTTAAGCACACTGATCATATCTGACGGTTGAATTTTCATTTTGTAAAATTTAGCAATTAGAACCACAACGTGCCTATTAATGTGGTATAACTTGTTTAGTAGGTTATATGCAAGTATATATATATTTGTAAACCAACTATACAGAGGAAGCAATATTTTCAAAAATCTTGTGAAATAGGATATGATCTATATGGTGAAATACAACTAGGGTTAAAAAATCACATATTTCCAGTAACTTTTGGTCCCCGATAGAAGCAGTCAACCCTATTTACGCTTATGCTTCCCTAATAAGGTTGACCGCTTTTATCAAGGCCAATCGTTACAGGAAATATGTGAGTTTTCAACTCTAGCCGTATTTCACTATATACCGATTAAATCCAATTTCACAAGATTTTTGAAAATTTTGTTTCTTCTATACAATTGGTTTCGAGCCTACTTAAGATATTCACATCCGCTTGATACAGCTGCCTTTAAAAAGGTATATAAATGAATATGGTTGACTGAGTTGAACGTCACCCAAACAATGACGAAAATAAGTTTATTTTGTATCAAAGTTGTATTTCACTGTGTGAACTAAATTTCTTAAACATTTTATGCGTACATACAAAATGTATCTTAGTGGTATAATATAAATTTTCGAAGATTTTTTTGGACACTCGAGCTATATATTCTAATTTTGGTAATATGAAAGATTTTAAAAATTATTTAAATCTAGAAGAAAATCTCTTGCTAGACATTTATTAAAGAGCAAATGCCTATTTAGTACTAATTTTAGGAAGTTTTGGCCCGGTACAATGAAAATAAGATTTCATTGCCCATTCCAACTGTTACTTGGTAAAATACATTTATACCCTTATACTCATTCTCTCTCTTCTCCTCTCCTTTTCCATCAGATCTATTTCTCTCTCTCTCTTCTTTCCTTTTCGATAATATCTCTCTCTCTACGCCAATCTGCTGCCACTGATGAACTACTTCAACGTCGATGCACGGTCCATGACGCCAGAAATCGGCAACCCAGCCATCGACGCCGACCATCCTCTCTCTCTCTCTCTCTATGTCTCTCTCTCTGCGCTGATTTGCTTCCACTGAAGGTTTACTTCAACGTCGACGCACGGTCCTCGACGCCGGAAATCGGTGACCGAGCCATCGA
>NC_020496.1:17449593-17474664 GCF_000184155.1 Fragaria vesca subsp. vesca | reverse complement strand
TTACTAGGGGTAGTAAACTTTAATTTTCGCATATAAGTTGGGTTTTTGTTGTTTTAAAGTGTATACTGACCTAGGAAATATTGTATTGCAGGTTTACTGCCCCTACTACCCCCAGTAGAAGTTTACTAGGGGCAGTAAACTTTATTTGTCCGCATCTAAGTTGATTTTTTTTTATGTTTTAATGTATATACTGACTAGGAAAATATTGTATTGCAAGCTTACTACCCCTAGTAAACTTTACTGGGGGTAGTAAACTTTATTTTTTCACATTTAAGTTGATTTTTCATTGTTTTAATGTGTATAATGGCATTGAAGTTACTGTTTTGCAAGGTTACTACCCCTAGTAAAAGTTTACTACACATCTAAGTTGATTTTTCTCCGTTTGAATATGAATTATGGCATTGGAGCTACTGTTTTGTAAGTTTACTGCCCCCAGTAAAAGTTTACTAGGGGTAGTAAACTTCATTTTTTCGCATCTAAATTGATTTTTCTCTTTTTCAATGTGAATTATGGCATTGAAGCTACTGTTTTGCAAGTTTACTGCCCCTAGTAAAAGTTTACTAGGGGTAGTAAACTTTATTTTTTCGCATCTAAGTTGATTTTTCTCTTTTTCAATGTGAATTATGACATTTGAGCTACTGTTTTGCAAATTTACTACCCCCAGTAAAAGTTTACTAGGGGTAGTAAACTTCATTTTTTGCCGGTATGCTTCCGGCAAGATCCGGTGGGTTCTGGTGACATTTTTTTCAAAAAAATCCAATGAGACTCCGGCGTCTCTGGCGATTTTCCGATCACCATCAATTTTCCCGCGACCGATGGGTTCTGGTGACATCAATTGGATGTAGTGTTGCGTATTTAACCCACCGGTGTCTAGAGTACAATGCAGAACTGGACATGTATGGAAAATTCTAAGCCAACTAATTTGAAGACTGATCGATGGTCATGCTTGAAAAGATAGACAACGTACACTAGCACGACGCTATAGGTAGAGTTGAGATTATTACACTAGGCCGGCCTTCAAAGCTTTGAGCATGCATGGCGGTACTTGGTTCCGCCATTTTCGATCAAACTCAATTTCTTCTTTGGAAGTTTGATCATCGGACCTATATCATATCGATTTACATATACATACATGGTACTTAAAACTTCATTGATTTCTATTGAATGTAACAACATTATATTAATTTTGTTTTTATCCAATCCAAGTTTTAACGATTTGAATTCTCGTATGTGATCACATACACATTTGTTATTTGACTTATTTCCAAGCCTTTTGTAACAACCCTATACATGGTAATTTATATAGCAATTAACTCCGATTCTCATCGATCTCTTCCTTGTGTATGTTCATGTCAGAATGGAAATGTTCAGCTAGAGCCGGGGAATTCGAAAGGAAATTTGTATATCTGTGCATGGACTAGTTAGCTCAGAACTCAGAAGTAGGAGACAGAAAAGGTAAACGAAATTGTTTTTAGGGGTTTTAATACTTGGGTGCATGAAAGTCGAAGCTTGCAAAGCCAGCTAATTACTTCTAGCTATTCATCATTGTTAGTCGGAGGGTATACTTAGAAGTGAGTGGTTCTGCAAATGAATAATAACAAGGTGGTCTCACTTAACTTAGCATTTCCACATCTGGGGTGATTTTATCTGAAACCATTAAGAGCACAATCGCTCTCTATTTCTGTTTTGGTTCTTTTTTTTTTTGTTTAATTGTGTTCTTATTTTAACTGGATAATTGACTGGAGTACTACTAGAAGGGCCAACAGAGTAGTACATGTACCAATGAAAGTTCAGAGTGAAGGAACTGAGAATATGTGAAAACTAGCAAAAACAGAAAGGAGCATTAAAAATGAATTTTTCATTCTTCTTTCAATGTCACCTTAGACTCATTGGAAGTAAATCACCTGTTCCTATTTTCTCAATGCCAACCCTGTGCCACCAATAAGAGATCGCCACATCATCATTAATTTGACACCCTATTTACGTCTGTTTTTGACACCCTATTTACGTCTGTTAACTATTACTAAAAAACAGATAATAAAATCTTTTAAATTTCTTTTTTCTTCCCCATGGTTGAGCCCAGAAGAAAGAAGAAGCAGTTCCATATCTTTAATACTCTAACCACCATCGGATCAAGTGTTCCATTTCTTCTTTCTTCTTTTTCTCCTTTCCTCCGCTATGGCCGATTGCAACATCAATCTTCAATTCGGAGTCCTCATCAGATCAAACACCAAATCCGGCGACGGGGATTCTACATTGGTTGAGATTGGATTAAGTTTGGGTGGGGGTAATCCTTTGCATCTGATATTGCAAGTAATGGATCTTCAATTTACTGGTTATAAGAAAGATATCAGATCTGCAGGTTTTGTGGGTTCTTGAATGACACATCGAATCATTGGTATCTAGGTATATAAAGAAAAAATCTGTTATCATCTATGGTCTGGGTTTGTACCATCTCTTTTGCCTCCACTTATACCAAATTAGATTGTTGTTGAAACCGTGAATTCTTTTATCAGAAAGAAAGTAAAGAGACAGACAGCGTATGAACTTTTTTTTTTTTTCCTTAAATTACGAGTAATATGACTTAACAGCGTTAAGTCGCTGTCAGTATAAATACAGGTGGCAACACATTATTCGCAGCACAGGGTTGGCACTGGGTAAAATAGGAACAGGTGATTTGCTTCCAGACTCATTCTCCCACAACTTGTTACTATATACTCGATCAATAAATTTATATTTATTCCAAAAACTAACATCATCCAAACAACGTTTTCTACACAGCCATGACAGATATAAAAGAACTGACGTATTCTACCTGTACATACAAGGATATGTGTATAACATATCTGGTAACAAGGATATGTAATTCTCATATATTACCTCTCCAAGAATTTGCTTAAAACAGTTTTTCTTTGATGTGAATCTTCTTCTTCATCATCATCATCATTTTCATCTTTAATATTTGCATTCAGAGCACAGCGAATTACTGAGTTGACCTGCATTCTTAGTCTGGCATTGTCAACAAATTGATCTGTCAGCATCTTTCTCAGCTCATCATCAGCCATCCTATCACCACCCTTAATGTCTTGAGCATCATCTGCTGCTATAACAGCATTTTCCACATCCTGTGCAAGGAGCTGTGCCTGTTCCAATTTTATGAGTCAGTACGAAGGAGATTATGATTTGGATGCACCAATACTACGAGCAAATTAAAGAAGAGAACAAAAGTATTAATGAACAGTAATGCCCTTTTCCGCTAATTCCAAATGGCCTTCTGGGCACATGGCTACTACGGGAATGGACATAGAAGATGATATTCACATGGCAAACCCCAGCGTTTCTTGCTTAATGAACAATCAGTCAAAAAGATTTTAATAAAGCATCCTCTTTTCCACCATTCCAGAAATCAGATGTGGCCTGATGGATTAAGTCCCCTAATAGTAAATCTCCAATGAAATGTACATGATATTGGATACAACTTTTCAGTGAGACATTTGAGGCATTAACAACAAGGCTACTCGAACCTTAACTTCTAGAAGTGTACTTTCATGAGCCAGCTTGTGGCCAAAATAGCTACAAATTACTGACAGTAGAACACCCACTACAAGTGCAAAACATACCTCTGCAAGAAGAAGACCAATTCGATTGTCAGACGTTGTCAGTAGATCAATAGCATCAGATGGTGATGAAGTATCCAATATGAGTTTATCTTCCTCTTCAACCAGAAAATTGACACTACATTCTTGAAGCCGACTGCGAAGTATTTCACATTCATGCAGCAGCTTTGTGTTAGTAGTCGCTGTACGCTCTATTCTTCGCTTTTCCTTCTGAAGAATTCTCTGAAAGACAAACATGGAACAACATAAATTGGTGGCTTAATGTTGTATGTGTTTTTATTTTTTAAGATTAGGTAGAGAAATTTATATTCCAAATAATCTCATGATTTAACCCAGCTGATAAACCCAGAAGCTTAGCTAAATACAGATTTTCATGAAATGAATCTAAGCAGAGGTAGAACACTGAATATCCACTAAACCTCAAGATATACAGATTTTCATTAAATGGATTAAGGCATTAAGCTAAGTCAAAATAGTGAACTTGTGATCATCAACATCTTCCCTATTATTGGATGCCTTGGTTAGATTTTCCTTGTCCACTCTTACTGTCATCCTTCTCTTCCCTTTTTGAAAACTGCAGTCTAGTTTTTTTTTTTTTTTTTTTTGGAGGAGAATAACTGCGGTCTTGTTATTTAGTGAAACCCATTAAGTTTCCCATCTGCTAGTCTAAGGAAACTACTCTTTATAAAATTGTCATCTGATCCTTTTAAAAAATAAAATAAAAAATCTGAACACACTGAGGAAGAACAAAACTGTTATCAAAACATATCTTGAAGTTTTCAGAAGTTTAGATTTTAGAAGAAAAGGATGACAACATTCATATTAGTAACCGATGACTAGACTTAAATGAAATGGACATACCTCTACTTCTAATTTTTCTTTCATCAATCGACTCAGTTCCTGCTTCAGTTCTGATTGTGAATTTCGAAGAGATTTGACCTCTTTTACAAGTAGCTTAACATCTGTCTTTGATTTCACCTCAAACTCTTCATGAAATTTCTGCAAGTTGTCAAGCTGTCGCCTGGAGACATCCAACTCCTGTAGCAATAGGTCATTCTCCTGAATGATAGAAATTTTTGTTGACTCTGAATGCTCCCTTGCATCCTGGAATATTATAGCACCCAATCAACACAAGGCCCTCGAAATTAAAATGACGAGAACTAAAGTAAAAACTAGAAAAAACCTGCTCAGATCTTAATTGTAATTCCAAGTCCAAGCACTTCCTTCGGAGTTCCTCCATATCCCACTGCATTTGGGTAAATCTTTCTTTTTCATTTAAGACAGCCTGTTGAATATTTTCTTTACAATTTTGTTGGGTAGTTTCAAGTTCCACTTCTAGATCTTTAACCTACAAGAAAAAAAATTCCCATAAGTAAACAGAATGTTCGAAAAATAAACACAAGACCTCATATCCTCTTATGCATAACTTTAATTCATAGTTCTTACAGGTGAGAAGCATAATATAATACGATTAAAATAAGGTAAACTGAAGTAAACATAAGACATACTAATTAACTGTTATTTATAATTACCTTTGTTGTGAGGAATTGTCTAACAGCAACTTCTTGATTCAATCTTGCTATAAGATCCTCGATGTCAATTTTTGCTGTTCCTAATCTCTGTTGCAAAGTAGTTAGTACTCTGTTTAATTTTTGTCGTTCATCATATGGGAAAGCAGCTAGTATAGCCCTTGAGAACTTTAACTCTGAGTTGTCAAAAGTATCTGCAATTTTAGGAGCTTCAGAACTTTCAGGAAGGTTGAGAGAGCCATCACCAAATAAATTGGCCACCCGCAAGGTAGATGTATCACTTCCAAAACTCTCTGTTGATAGTCTTCGAGCATGGCCATCCCTCTTGCTTTCCTCAGGTTCTAAAATGAACTCTGTTCCGTCCATGCAAAGAGGTTTAAAACCAGAAGTATTTTCACTTGTTTGGTCCTTGTCTATAGTATTGGCATTACTTCTACCAGAAATTTGGCGCCTGGAGAGCCTTACTAGGCTTTCCCGAATAAATTTCTGGTTAAATAGGCCCAACTTAGCAGATGTATCTATCGAATCATCTAAGTCCTGATCAGATGTCGAATGCTCCATCGCAAGATTAGCACGGCTATCATCTCCATGCCTAGGTGTTCCAAGCTCAGATGCCTCGTATGGAGTATCATTACCATAATCTGATGTGACAGATGAGCTACCCGCAAGATCTGAGTGGGCTTGTAACAGTAATGATGGAGCTGCGCCACTTGTCAAAGAGTTCACTTCTGAAATTTGCTGTGGATCATTGAACGCTGAAATGTATGACAACCAGAATTATATGAGTAGATGATTTAATTTTTTTTCTTCCTAAAAGCATATAATAGATTACTAGAATTCATCTATAACATGCATCAAGAATACACCTACAAGACCTCGCAGCAGCTTCCAGCTCTAGAAAGGTTGCAACCGAAACACTTCTTGATATATCAATATCCGATAATAGTTTATCTATCCAATCCTCCAAAGAACACCTTCGCTGCAGCAAACTAACCAATTTGAGAATAAGAGGATGAACACAATTTGACAACATCAAACCATTTACATGCTAAGCTTTTTCTTCCAATTTAAACTAGAACATTTAAACAAAAATTCAGAATACAAGTATTCTCCATAGCAAGACATGCCTATTATTTGCAAAGGGATATCTAGGTCAACTTGAGTTTGACACAATCGATTTCGGATTCTTTGCAATCCAAAACAAACAAAAAGTTAAATAACAGTTTCTAATGTGCGTTAAGATTCATAATAGTAAGCCTTTTTCCCAATAATTAGACACTACGTATAATTTGCAAAGGGATATGTAGGTCAACTTACTTCAGTTTGACTCAATAAATATCGGATTCTTTGCAATCCAAACAACAACAGGTTAAATACAGTTTGAAGGTGNGAAAGTCTAGCATTATTATACNCCAAAGAAGAGTCNCAAGAAGAGAGAGAGTAGAGAGAGAGAGAGAGAGAGAGAGAGAGAGAGAGAGAGAGAGATGTAACCCACCTCTTCCAATAGTATCCGACTTCTCATTCTCAGAATCCCCTTTGGGGGAGCTGGAGGAAGATCTTTCAGTGGGAATGCCTTTTTAAGCTACAAAAGACAAATGGGATTTCTGAATAGTTCGAAAAGAAAACAGATCAAAAATGAAAAATTCCCAAGCAAATCTAGAATAAAAGGCATAAATTAAATTACTCAGTGGCTCATTTAAAACATCTCAACTCGAAGATCAAAAATCCATAGCTAAGTCGACCTAGTGTTCATCTCCCCTATATCTACACGAGCTTAAATGTTACTATAAAGTTAGCCACTAATTATAGCCGAACAATCTCAATAATGTACTATTCAGTCAGTAAAAACACAGATATTTGGAAAAGAAACTATGAAATAAATATGTTACAGCGGAAGTAATGGTCATCATGCTTACCTGTACCGTTCGTATGGGATTGGCCACATCAATAGTTTTTTATTTTCTGTTGAATTCCATTTCTGTTAGATATTTCTTTCTTTCAGTGTTGATTATAAGTGCACCTAGTGATCTATGTTGTATATGCCCTTACAATTTCAGCCAGATAAATTCATCTCTCAACTCTACCATGTTACTTACTAGTGGCTTCCATCAGAACATCCCATTCCACCACATGCATGCCTTGCTCTTTCTTTGAAGGCCAAAGTTTTGCTCAAAACAAAAAGTAACTAGCATAGTGACATACAAACCTTTGATATCTTTGCATACCAGGAGCTAATGTCCACCTTGTTTCAATCATGCATACTTAGTACTCATCTATGTCAACATCATTTTTATATTGACCCTAAATGTAATCAACATTAGTTTGAGTGATCTTTCACCAGACTTTCTTAAAAACTATAATTATTTTCTGTGTCTGATAAATTTGCACTCACTATGTTTTCTGTTGAAACATAAAAACTATCACTTATTAAACTTGCCAAAAAGAATATATCACTTACTTCAGAAAATAGCTTTAGGAAATCGTTAAATCTTCTTAATATCCCTCGAGTGGTTGTGATTCCTTCTGGTGATTGTAGACCAACTTGAACCCTATAAAACTGTTATGTGCAATGTTAATAGAGAAACTAACGTAGCTATGGTTGCAAATAAATAAAAAGGCAGCAAGCATGCTCATACAAGAATATAGATAATGTTTGATCCAGACAATGTTTTTCTCAGATCGGACATTAAAAGAGGAAAAGAAACAAAAAGTTTACCACCACAGCATCTGAACCTCTTGGTTTGGGCAGGTAAGTCCAAGAAGGAACTGTGACGCAGTAACTCCATCCTGTGCGAGGATTATGTGGCCAAACAGAGTCTCGTCCGTCCTTCATCAAAAACCCCAAAGGTTACAATTAATATGGAACAAACAGAATAACAGAAAGCCAATTCACGCACAATATTGGGTATGCAGACTTAATCTGTCAAATTACTAAATTAATTACCTTATAGCCTGCTTTTCATCTCAGTTATATTAATACATAAAAGCAGAGATCCAAGTCATTCACCACAATTTGAAATGCCATCAGCAGATGCCAATGTTTGCATTTGTATATCAACAAAAAGAAATTTACCGTAAAGAGATCCATACAAAACAACCTAAAGACAATAATTACACCATCCTTGTTACTAATGTTGGGTAATGAACAAACTGCGGTGATCCGCTGCCCCTTCTTTTTGTCGTGCGCACACACACTACACACATCAACAAAATTTCAAATCTCTACATATCTCTAGCTTCAATATACAACTGGAGAGCACTTCACAGTCCCACACCTCCCTCCTGAAGATTCCATATACGATTCAAGTATTCCTATTCTTTCCATCTCCCTAGATAGTAGATAAGCTACTTGCTAACTGCATAAATATCTTGAATCTCTTATTAATTCCAGAAATTTCGGAACCGACATAGTCACACCTTGTGCTGCCTAATCCTTCCTAGCTAATGCTTGGGGGGATTATCTCGCATCGAAAATTTACTCTCTCTCTCTCTCACTTACGCTCCCTGAGATATTTCTACAAACAGATTATCCAATACCGCCACTCCTCACAAAATTAGACAAATTGATCGGAAATACTAAGTGCTTGAAATCAATTCGTAAGATTTATTAGACAGATAATTAAGAAGAGTACCCAATTGCGAGGAGGAGGGCTCCAATCCATTCCGAGAGGGAGAGGCGAAGTGCCGTCGTGGCGGTACTTGGGAGGGCTGCGACTGCGCTCCACGCGCTTACCGTTGGTTTTGTTGCTGGCTCTGCCATCAGTAGCGACGCCGTCGTCGTCGTCGTCGTCGGGGGGAGGGGCAGTTTGGGAAAAGAAAGAAGAGGTGCGGTGAGAGAAGGGATCGTCGGAAATGGGATCGGATAAGTTGAAGTTGAAGTCGAGGAGAGAGAGGTCGTGGGCGTAGAGATTCATTTCCAGATATTGGGTTGGTTTTTCTGATTTCTTTCAGGTCATCATCGCCGGTTTGGCCACTCTTCAAAACTAAATGGAAGGAGTTTGCCGAAAACAAAAATACAAAATAGGTATTAAATGTTATAAAATAAATTAAAAGGGGCGATGTGTAAATAAAAGGCTAGCTACAAGTGTGTTCATTTAGTTGGAGTATCTCCGGTAACTTTTTAATTGATGAAACTCTGCCTCCGACCACTTGAAATTAATGAAAAACGACCAAAGATTTGGAGACTGGTTTGTAAATATGAAATTTTGATTAATCACTAAATTTTGACCAAAGATATCCGGCTACCTCTATAGATTTATCCAGAAAGCCCTTCTAGGGAGGATTCTTAAGTTAAGGACTAGTTGATGACTTTTCGGTTTATGGTTTAAAAAATCTATTTTTCGATCACATTTTGACCTCTCATCTGTTCAGTTTTTAGGTTTATATGAGTAGATCATTTTTACAAATTTTCAGCCAAATTGGTGTTCGTTAAAATAACAAACTAGATCAAATTAATGAACGAACCAAATCTGTCAAATATGAACCATTCAAGTTCATAATTGATAAATCACACTTATGAATACGTTAACAATTTTCAATATAGCTGCAAATTTAGAGAAATGATCTACTCATAAATACATATAAACTAAACGGTCAAGATGTGGATATAAGATCGAAATGTGGGATAAGCCGAAAAGTCCTCAATTTAAGGGTCCTCAACTTAAGAGTCTTCATTAGAAGGGGTTTATGGTTTATCCATTCCACACAGAATACATGTTTACGGACATAGTTTCTCATTTGTAAGTGACTAGTTCAACTCACGAGATACTAGTTTTAACATTTTAGTTGTCTATATGGAGGATGCAAGGTAGACACTAGACCACAACCATCGAATCCGTTATGAAAGAATTGTGTTTACTATTTAGGTCAATCAGACGGCTTCCTAACTTTAACAGTCTCTTATGGTAAATGTGTCGGTGAGTGGTGGACAATTGACTAGCTAGCCTAACTAATACTGTAGAGATTATGAATTCAAATCTCGCATACTTATAAAGGGAAGTGAGTTGAGGGATTTAACAAAAAAAAAAAAAGAATATTTATATACCATAAAAGAGACAGATGAATGCTCATTATCAACGACTAAATCTTAATGGTATTAAGTTATGCGTATTAGAGCTAGGTAACATAATCTTATGTAGTTCGCCACAAACAACCGTAACACTATCTCGAAATATAGGGTTTAGGGTACAAAAACAACAAAAACACGGTACAAAACACCATCACTTAATGCCACAATCTTATGACACACACCCTCAAGACAAGCATGTCGAATTTGTACACCATATAAGGACACCTAAAACCTTCCACAAATCTAGTGCTTTAGCTTTACTGCTCCTAGAGAGATCAAGTATGTGTTACCATAACAATGTGATTGGTGTTTCCCTAATGGTCAATCAAGACTTGAGCAAAGCCGCACCGATCCTCTGCTCAAAAAAAGTAAAATTAATTTGTTCAAAACAAATGGCCCCTTAAAGGTAGGATTGTCGCCACCTCTTCAAACCGAGACTATTTCTTCAAAAACTAGAACAGTTTATCAAAGACTTCCCTAGTTCGTTATTTCTTTTCCTCCAAGTAAAAAAAACGGCCGATGCAAGCTCCACGTAAGCTGAGAACCTGAAAATGAACGGCGGAGAACGGAGGAGGTGTAGGTGGGCTCTGTGTACGACCACAGGGATGGGTTTAATGGTCAATCACCCAAATTGGATATAAAGGACGCAAACCCGAGCAGTCAGTCCATCACCCAAGTTCGTTCTTAGCCTTTGAGGGAACAGAGGTCCATTTAGGGTTTTTCCGCCAAAATCTCTAAACCTTGGAGACCTCAAGCCCATCAACTTCTTCTTCTTCTTCCACCCTCCCAATTTTCAAATTTCCCCTTCTTTTTCTTCTATTTCCTCAATTTCGAGAATCAAACAAAATTTGAATTTCGAGCGTTGCAGAGGCCACTTCCTCATCCTCGTCGCTGCGATTTAGGGTAACTGTTGTTCTTTTCCTTTTTATTTCGAGTCGGGTTTTCTGTAATTTAGATCTTGGATTTGTTAATTTTTCTGTGTTTTCCGTTTCCCAATTTTGGGAATTTTTAGGTTCTCTGAGTAATTCAATTTTTCAGGGTTTCATTGTTAGAAATTATTAATTAACGAAATTGATGAGCCATATTTATCGCAAATTGTGTTTGTGAGGGTTTAAGAGTTTGTTTAGGTTGCTACCGAAACCCAATTTTCGTACTTTGAGGAACCTGAAACGGTCTGTAAGAACTCATTTTAAGAATGTTCTAAGTACAATTGGGTGAGTTTGAGGGCTCTTTGTACTTGCATAATGTGCAAGTCACGTGTGTTGATCTGGGTATGACAATTGTTGTGTTTTTGAGAAAAGAGAACAGACAAAAATTGTTGTCTTTCTAGTTGTTGTTAATGGCACTACTAGAAAGTCATGCTTCACCTTAAAGTCCGAGCATTTGTTTTCTAATATGGTCGTAATCATTTCTAGGCTTCGAGCCCTGTCTTGTGCAGTTAGTTATGTTGCAATGTAGCTAGGCATGAGTCGGTGGAATCTGCAGAATACGGGTACATTGTTGTCGCTCCACCGATTCTTACTATGATGTGGTGCAGTATTAGGTGATGTAATCTTTGGAAGAGTTTGTTCTTTGTTGTTCCATATAGTTGGTTTGTTTCATAGAAAGAATCCCCTGATAGGAACTTTGTTTCGAGCGGCGTGGAAAGATATACAGATGAAACATGTTGTTTGGGGTTTGCTTTTGAATTTGGTTCGACTCAATGTGCTTTCGTGTTAGAAGAGAGACGGGTGTTCCTTAAACAAAATGGTGGCAGTATTGTTCATATGGCCAGATTATGATTATCTATATGTCAAAATGTAGGACATATTGATGTGTCACGATGAATGTGTTTAGCACTGTAATACTGGGATTGCAAATGGTTAACTAGTATTAATCTCTGATTATTGTTGCAGTCCAGTACTAATTTGAGATTACTTGTGCACTGGTTTCTTGCTTGGCCTCGATTCCTCTGACCTTCATCAAAGCATCTTTTTTTTTCTTGTTTTCTGATGCTGAATTTCATCATCTTTTTTTCTTTTGTGAATTTTACTTTGGCTCTTATTGATGGATCATATGATTGGGATGTTCTCCACTTGCAACTTCTTATTTTCTAACTGATTGTTGTTATTCTGTTTCAGGACTGCACTTGCTTCCTTAAAGATGGAAACTCCTACTACCCCAACTGATAATAATGGGGTCCCCGGTTCAGAAACCCAACCGAGTAAGCGCAGGAGAAAGAAGTCTGTTGTCTGGGAGCACTTCACAATTGAAACTGTTGGGGCCGGATGTACTAGGGCTTGCTGTAACCAGTGCAAAAGATCTTTTGCATATATTACTGGTTCAAAGATGGCAGGCACAAGCCACTTAAAGAGACATATTTCGTTGGGAATTTGCCCAGTAAGCCGTCAGAAAAACCAGATGACTCCTTATACGCCTGGCTCCAAAACTGATGTACCAAAACGACGCTACACTAGAGCACATGCAAGCTTTTCTTTTGATCAAGACCGCTGTAGCCATGAGATTGCTCAGATGATAATCATGCACGACTATCCACTTCACATTGTGGAGCAACCGGGATTTATAAATTTTGTGCGATCTCTTCAACCTCAGTTCAATATGGTATCGTTTAACACTATTCAAGATGAATGCGTGGCTATTTACCATAGAGAGAAGCAATGCCTTTTGAATCTTATTGCTGGATGCCCTGGACGGATCAGTCTTACTGTGGACTTGTGGACATCAAATCAGAACCTGGGCTATGTTTTTTTAACAGGACACTTTGTTGATAGTGACTGGAATTCATACAGTCGGATCCTCAATGTGATTACGGTACCATCTCCTGATTCAGGTGACACCTTTAGTCAAGCTATTTTGACTTGCCTGTCTGATTGGCATGTAGAGGGCCGGTTGTTCACTATCACACTTGACCAATCCCTCTCGAATGAAACTATTATTGGAAATCTGAAAGGGCTCCTTTCTGTCAAGAACCCACACATGCTTAATAGTCAGTTATTGATAAGAAATTGCTATGCTCGTGTTCTTGGTCGTTTGGCACAAGATACCCTTGGGGGATTGATTGAAATAATCATGAAAGTACGCGAAAGCGTTAAGTTTGTGAAAACTTCAGAAATCCATGAAGAAAAGTTTGTTCAGCTGAAGCAACAGCTTCAAGTTCCGAGCACAAAAACGCTCTTACTCGATGATCATACTAGGTGGGACACAACCTACCATATGCTGGTGTCTTCTTGTGAAATGAGGGAAGTATTTGCTTGCTTGGATACATATGATTCTGATTACAAGATAATCATATCATTGGAAGAATGGAGTCAGATAGAAACTGTATGTACATATGTGAAGTATTTGCTTGATGCAGCTAACCTTGTGGCTGACCCAGCATACCCAACTGCAAATGTGTTCTTTCCAATAATATCGCAAATTCAAGTTGAACTGATGCAGGCGGCCATGAGTGAGGACTCACTTGTCAGCTCTTTGATCAGTCCTCTATATGAAAAGTTTGACAGGTATTGGGAAAACTGCTGCCTTGTTTTAGCAATTGCTGTTATTATGGATCCAAGGTACAAAAAGCAATTTGTAGATTTCACCTTCTCTAAAATTTATGGTGACAATGCTGAGACGTGGGTTAAATTAGTTGATGATGGACTTCATGAACTCTTCATGGAGTATATGATGCAAATGCTTAGTCTACCGGGAACATTAATGGAAGAAGGGAATGAGGACATCATCAAATCTGACCCACCTGAAGCAGCAGAAGCATCACATGAAGAAGCCACAGATGGGATTTCAGAATTTGATATATATCTCTCGGATGTCACAGGTGGTCAGCAAATGAAGTCAGAGTTAGAGCAGTATCTTGAAGAGATCATTCTGGCCCCCCGAGGGCAAGACTTTGATATTCTGGGTTGGTGGAAAGAGAAAAGTACAAAGTACCCGACACTATCAAAAATGGCCTCTGATGTTTTGTCTATACCAGTCTCCACAGTTGCTGCTGACTCTGTTTTTAACACCGAAATCAAAAGAATGGACAGTTACCGTACTTCGTTGGGTGCCTCAAATCTCGAGGCTCTTATATGTGCCAAGGATTGGCTACGGCATGGACCATTTCCAGAACCAGAACCGCAGCCACTTGAAGTTTCTAATGATGTGGTCAAGATGGACTTTTAGGCATAGGTTTAATATCTTCTTCTAGGTAGATCATTGATTCAGAGTTTAGTTCTGTTTTCTGTTTCCTTCGGTACAGGATGCTGACGAGTCCCAAGCTTTATGTTCTGTAGTTTAGGAATTGTTTACAATCTTGGATTGGAGAATCAATCATTCTATAAGAAATTAATTGGGTTCTCTGTTTCTTCTTTTGTGTTCATACTCAAAATGGTTTATTGTGATGAGTCTTGTAAATCGCATTATGATGTTCCAAGCCTTATGTATGGTAGTCTCCGTTTCCATTGTAGCACTTGTAGTATCAAATGTCATTCTCGTTTGCCTCCAAACGGCTCTGCTCTTCTTTAACTTCCATGAAAATGGTCTCTCTGGCAGCTTGGGCTCCACTTACTCTCTTTGAAAACTGCAAATCCATGGACCAACTGAAGCAAATGCATGCCCAGATCATTGAAACAGGTTTCGCATCGGACCCGGCTGCGCTCAGCAGAATCATAGTCTTCTGTTGTGCCCATGAATTTGGTGACATGAAGTATGCACGCCAGGTGTTTGATAGAATTCCTGAACCAAGTGTTTTCATTTGGAACACCATGATCAAAGGGTATAGTAGGACATATTGCGCCCATTATGGGATATCTATGTATGCATCAATGCAGAGGGTGGGTGTGAAGCCCGACTGCTATACGTTCCCGTTCTTGCTAAGAGGATTTACTTGTGATGTTGCATTCGAATGGGGGAGAGGGTTCCATGCTCATGTGTTGAAGTATGGTTTCGAATCTAATGTTTTTGTTCACAATGCATTGGTGCACATGTATTCTGTCTGTGGTCAAGTTGATATGGCGCGTGGGGTTTTCGACATGGTGAGTGAGAAGGATGCTGCTACTTGGAATGCAATGATCTCCGGGTACAATAAGATCAAGAAGTTCGACGAGTCTTGGAAGCTTTTCTGTGAAATGGAGAAGAAGGGAGTATTGCCCACTTCAGTCACCCTTGTCTCGGTACTTTCAGCTTGTTCTAAATTGAAGGATTTAGATGCTGGGAAGCAGGTACAGAACTACCTCAAGGCGTGCGTGGTCAAACCTAATCTAGTTTTGGAGAATGCTTTGATTGACATGTATGCTGCTTGTGGAGAGATGGATGTTGCACTTGAGATTTTTGAGGATATGAAAAGGAGAGATGTAATTTCTTGGACGACCATTGTTAAGGGATTTTGTGGTTCAGGACAAGTTGATTTAGCTCGAAATTACTTTGATCAGATGCCAGACAGAGATTATATTTCATGGACTGCAATGATTGATGGGTTCGTGAGGGTGAACCGATTCAAAGAGGTTTTGGAACTCTTCCGTGAGATGCAGACTTCGAATGTGAGACCAGATGAGTATACCATGGTAAGCATTTTAACAGCTTGTGCACATCTTGGAGCACTAGAACTCGGAGAATGGATAAAAACTTACATTGACAAAAGCAAGATCAAGAATGACACGTTTGTGCGAAATGCGTTAATAGACATGTATTTCAAGTGTGGAAATGTTGAAAAAGCTGCGAGGGTTTTCAATGCAATGCTGCGAAGGGACAAATTTACCTGGACGGCTATGATTGTTGGCCTTGCTATTAATGGACATGGTAAAGAAGCTCTTGACATGTTCAGTCAAATGCTGAAATCTGCAGTAGCTCCAGACAAGATAACATACCTTGGTGTTCTTTGTGCATGTACTCACTCTGGCATGGTCGATGAAGGTACAAACATTTTCTCTAGTATGAGCACCCAACATGGGATTGAACCTACTGTTACGCATTACGGGTGCATGGTGGATCTTCTGGGTCGAGCAGGGCGTCTTAAAGAAGCTTATGAGGTTATACAGAACATGCCAATAGAACCAAACTCAGTTGTATGGGGAACTCTTCTCGGTGCTTGTAGAATGCATAAAGATGCAGAACTAGCTGAAGTGGTGGCAAAACAGATACTAGATTTGGACCCTGAAAACAGCGCTGTTTATGTTCTCTTGTGCAATGTATATGCAGCTTGCAACAAATGGGAAAGTTTCCGCGAGGTAAGGCAGACGATTATGGATAAGGGGATCAAGAAGGCTCCTGGCTGTAGTTTGATAGAGGTGAATGGTGATGTTCATGAGTTTGTAGCCGGCGATGCCTCACATCCTGAATCCGAGAAGATATATTCTAAGTTGGATGAGATGCTTAAAGACTTGAAATCTGCAGGGTATTCACCTGATACGTCCGAGGTTTTTCTTGATGTAGGAGAAGAGAATAAAGAGAGTGCAGTCTATAAGCACAGTGAGAAGTTAGCAATTGCGTTTGGATTGATTAGTTTAGGACCTGGGGTGACTATTAGAGTCATGAAGAACCTTAGAATCTGTGTGGATTGTCACAGAATGGCAAAGCTGGTTTCCAAGGTGTATGATAGAGAAGTAATTGTTAGGGATGGAACTCGGTTCCATCATTTCAGGCATGGCTTCTGTTCATGTAAAGATTATTGGTAACATTGTCAAGAAAACGATATTAGTCATTTTCAATCTCTTTAACCACTGAGCATTTGTTAGGAGTATTGCCACATTGAGATATGATAATTTCTATAGCATAAGTAATCTAGTTAATTTATGGAACACCACCCGAACTATGATGTTATTTTCATTTTCATACTTAACTATCAAAAACTTGCATTTGTTTCATTCCATTAGCATTTTGATACCTTGACCACTAACACTGTTAAATTTTAAGGGTATTTTCATCATTTCAATAAATATATCATTTTTTACATTTACTTTAACAAAATAATTTATTTTTTGAGGTTATCAAATAGAAATAAAACAATTTACTTTAGCAAAAATATTTTTAAAAAATCCAAAATTAAATATTTATTTTTGCAACAATAGTGATAAAAGTTAATAGAACTCTTGTATGTATATCTATTTTTAGAGTTACATGTTAAGCAAAACAAAATAAAATAAATTAAAATAAATTATATCGAGAAAATATCGAATATCAATGGAAATTTTATCAAATTTTATATAAACATGTTTAATCTATTTATTTTAATATAGGAAGTTTTTAATAGTTAGATATAAAAATGAAAATAACATCATAATTCGGATGGTATTTTGTAATTAATCTTTAATTTTTATTTGTATCATGCGTTATCTGACAACTCCAAACTGGTCTTCTCAAAAGAATTGCAACTTTAAAACGGCACGTCGTCTTTGAAGTGCAATTTCGTTTCCCAACCCAGAGTGGCAGTCTATAAATAAGCAAGGCATTGGCGCCACAGGAGGCCAACAGTCTCGGCAGTGGTGGTTTCTCAGCTTCAAATCTCATCTGAGGTTAGTTTCACAAACCCTAACTCGTCCCCCTCTTTACTTTCTTCGAATTTGAAAAGCACAGACGGTAAAGAAAGTGAATCTTCGTTATTGCTTGTTAGGTTTGCTTAGCTGAATTGTCCGATTCAAGTGATTTTCAGGCTCATGGTTTTGACTTTTGAGAGCTTATGCTGTATTGTTGATCAAATTACAGATAGTAATTAGTTCAATGCATCATTAGCTTTATGGATTTGATTCAATTATGTTTAGCCTATGAAATTTGGTATCGGATTCAAGTATGAGAGGACAATGCTTAATGGAATCCGTAGAAATGTTTACTCATTCGAATGAAAACCAGTTCACTGTGCTGGGACATTTGATGCAGATATCCTGTTATTATAGTCATGCTGGTTACTGAGGAAACAGTGGCATTGAAACTGAATGGTTCTCGTATTCAAAGATTCCCAACTAAGTTGAAAATGATTTCTGTAGTGAGTACCACATGTTAGCATTATGTCCCAAAATGATACTTTTAACGAACCATTTTTATGATTTCACTACAAATACTTACACTAACCCCTTCTTGTTTTGCTTACAAGTGAGACAGAAACAGACACAGATAGAGATATGAAGTTCAAGGCATTTCTTACTGAGAACGGTGTGAATCTTTTGGAAAAGAGGTTCTTACCAGCACTAGACAAGATGGGGAAGATATGCCATCTCTTTCTCAACAGGGACCGTGTTTTCTTTCTGCACAACCTTCTTAATGGCAATGGAGTTCAGTCCATTGCTCAGTTTAGCAAAGAGGCTCTTTTTGATGACTATCGCATCTCTAGCCAGTATGATGACTGCATTGCCTTTACATTAGACATTTCTCTTCTGCACCGTGCTCTTCGTAGCAGTGTCAGCATATGTACTGAGTTTGGAAATGGGCCCACAGCTAATCGCTTACAGATTAAATTAGCAAAGAAGCTCACTAAGAATTCTACTGAAAGGTTGCCCTTCCTTACCTTTGAGACCAAGGGTTATAAATCTGCAGTCATCCAGGACGTGCCAATCTCATCACCTTTGTCTAGGAATCAGGTTCTTGAACTTCAAACTGCTCTTGATATGGCTCAAGATTTGCCCCAGACTCTGGTGCAGGTTCCAGACTTGAATCAATTGCAAAACTTTGTGGATCGGATGAGGCATGTTGGTGATCTGCTTAATGTTTCTATAAGTAAGTATGGGGATTTACACATTCAGATTTCAACTACACTGATCACACTTGGTGCTGAGTTTCAGAAGCTTTTGGTCATAGGTGAGCAAGCTGATGCCCCTGCCGAAGACCGAAACCTGAGTGCTCAGACTCGAGCAGCAAGGGCAGTTCTAAGGGGAGATGCTCAATCAGTGCAAGTGAGTGTCAAGCACTTCGGTAAGAGCCTTCAATGCAATTTGGCTAAGCCAGACTGTGCTTTCTATGGGATTGCTCCACAAGGTGCTTGCTTGACACTGGTTTTTCAATTTTTCATTCCTGGTACACATCGACTTGATAAGTCAATCAGTATGCATTGCAGACTTCCTGTACTTGACCAAGGGTCCGGCTAAAGGTCTTTGGTAGGTTTACCCATATCTGCTGAAGTTTAAGAATTTGGGAGTAGTCACTAGTCACTAGTCACTAGTCAGTCTGATATATGTCTAGACAAATTTGTTATGGTTTTGGTATAGTTGTATGTTACTGATCATGTTTCAGACCATGTTTAATGTTCATACCTTACATGCTCTCTTAAGATGGTACACTGTGATTCATGCAACTGGAGTTGCCTTTCTCGAAATGTCATTGTTCTCTCGTCTTTCTGCAACAAGAAATCGACACTATTTATTGGAATACATGGAAGAGTGGATCTATGTTTTAGTTGGAGACTGTGATCTCCTACAGAGCTATATGCAATACCATTTTGCTTTTAATATGTTGTTTTACCGTGCCTGAAGTTTCTCAAAAAGATCCCAACTATTTACTCGATATCTTTTCTAGGGGATACAAAAACTTGGGAGCAAAAGTATATCTTTTCTGGGGGATATCTTTTCTCAGTTGGGGTGGCTCTTAGTTTTCTCAGGTCCATCCAAAACCTCTATCTCACAAAAACCAATACAAAAACATTTACTGGAGGAAAGAGCTCTGTATTGCACACATATTTTCAGCTACACAGATCAGGCATATTTTTATTTTTATACGATACACCATTCATCTTCGACATTATTTTATGACTACAAGGCACAATCTTCAGTAATACAAAGCTTGTTCAATATCCCATTCAATTCCTGCAATGCAACCTTGTAACGGTCTTGTGATTTCCTCCCTTCCTCCACAACCTGCACGATGCATTTATACAGGTGATCGTACCTGTGGACTGGGTTATTAATATCAATGCCACTGCAGCTGTGATCATAGACATAACTGCGCTTAATATCTTTTCTCCATCGTGAAAGAATGTATAGAGCTGGAATCTCCTGCACGCCATTCTGGTTTAGGATGGAGAGCGCATGCCTGCATAAATATCCTTTCAAGTTGAACATACCACAGATGCAAAGGACCTCCATCTCAGATGGATTGTACAAAACCTCATAATCTCTCATCTCCCTCCTGTTTCCATCAACTTCAGTTTGTTCCTTCACTGTATATTTGATCAGTGGCCCATCAACATTTAATTGTCTTGTGCTGAAACAAGAGTACATCCCCTCTACCTCCTTTCCAAACTTCCTTAAAATGTCATTAGTGTACAGTTCCGAGAGTTGCAACTCAAAATGACTTCCCGATTTGAACATATAACTTGAGTTTCTTGAATCCAAATCTGCCAAGACTTCCAGCTGATGATGAGTCTGCAGAGCTTGATCATATTTGTCTAAAAAGTCTTTTAGAGGAGTACTTTTAACCAGAAATTCTTCAAAAAATGAAGAGACAACCTCACTTGGTTGCATAGGAGACATCCCTGCCAAAAATATATCCCTCAAATATACTGGTACCCACTGCTTTCGATCCTCGTATAATGCTTGAAGCCAATTATGATCCCTAATTCCATGACGCTGGACCATATCTTCCCAGGCTGCTTCAAATTCCTCCACCCTGAAAGAATAGTGAACTGCTCTAATAAAAGCTGCTTTAATTGCTTCATATTCAAATAATCCTCCCAAATTTTCTGGAATTTTGTGCATTATTTGGGACAAGCAAAGACAGTGAGAAGCTCGAGGGAAAACATCAGCAATAGCAGTTTGTAATGTTCTGCATTGGTCAGTTATGATGGCTTGTGGAGGACGTCCCAATATGCATGTAAGCCAAGCTCTAAACAACCATGTATAGGATTCAATAGTCCCACTTGGAAGTAAACCACAACCCAGCAGCACAGATTGTCCATGGTGATTGACTCCACAGAATGAAACCAATGGGACCTCAAATTTGTTCTCCAAGCATGTAGTGTCAATGGCAACTACATCACTGAAATAGGTGTAAGCAACTCTACTCCTTGCATCAGCCCAAAACAAATTTCTCAAGCATCCTTTCTCATTTAGATCCACTACATAAAAGAAGTCTGGATCCATCAACTGCAAGCGTGAAAAGAAATTCTGAACAGCTTGGGCATCTCCTTCTTTAAGCCTCAGTTGATTGGAGTAGTCAACTTTACTACCAGATTCTCCTTCGTCAACATCTATGCTTCTGTGACCCTCAGAATCAACAATCACCGTTCGGAACAGCCTTATCTTTTGTACTTCTTCAGCACTATCCAACTGCAATGATCTTTTGGTTCCGCCACCTATGCTCTTGTGGGATTTATAAAATTTACCACTTGCTGGGCTGATCAAATGGTTGTGCTCAAGCTCAACTTCAATAATTCTCCACCTGTTGGATTCCATTAATCTGAACTTGACCATTGCTGGACAACCTGTTCTAGTCTCCGGTCTTGGGCGGTTAGCATCACTCTTCTTTTTGAAACCTGCACTACTGCAGCTAAGCTTTCCTCTGTACCTTTCCTTGCTCTTTCTATACCATGTATTGCTTACTCTAACCCCGAACCCATGTTGCTTAGCATAGCAATTGTAGAAGTAATACACATCCTCATAAGTATCGAACTCCATTCCAGCCGCAGGTGGAAGAGGATTTTCCCCTTGCATAATGCCAGTTTGACTTACAAACTCTGTCATTGCACAGTCTCCTTCAATCTCATAACCATCAGCATCATCATCGCCTGCTGGCTCCGTGTTGAGAGAAACTTCATCCATCTAAAAATAGATTGAAAACCCAAGACACAGTAAAACCCAATTAAATTCAAGTGCAAGAGCATATACATATTCCTACAAAAATCAGTCCTCACTTTCAAATGTCCTAATAGAATCAGCTACCTCGATTAAACTACAAAGCTAGTGATCCTTTGCTCATTCCTCTACCATCTAAAAGTGTTAAAAACAGCAACTATAGGGTTATTTCCTAAAACTGGAGAAACCCAATCACTAGTTTTGAATTCTGAGACTTCTGCCAATCATCATAAAACAAACAAAAGCAGTTTCTAACTTGTCCACCATTTTCTCATCAACCAACCCATATATAAGTTGAACTGAATACCACTCTACCAAATTTGAGAGTGGAATTGGTATATTACGGATTCTCTATACATGAAATGACAAATTTCAATGGATATAAAACAAAGAAATGAAAAAAAATGTTTGGTTTGGAAGTGGGTGGGTTTAGAGGGTTTTACCTGATAAGAGAGATCTGGAGGGAGAAACAAGAGTTGGGTGGGTGCTGTCAAGTCTGACCAAAGCTCTCATCAAAGTGTTAAATGAGGTTTCCGTTTTGGTGCTCCATATGGTCATGCACTCGTACCATTGCCCGTCCCTGCGGCACTCGCATGTTTTTAACAGACGATTTGTATTTTGTGAGAAGCACAAAAGAAACGAGTGTGAAATTCACGTTCCTGTAATTTACACTCTCATTTTTTTTATTTATAGTAACTTAAATTTTGTCTGTAATGACTTAACTTTTATCTTCTTATAAAAATAATAACTAAAATTATAAAATAATATAATTCACACTCTCATTTTTTATTTGTAGTAACTTAAATTTTGTCTGTAATGATTTAACTTTTATCTTCTTATAAAAATAAGAGTAAATGACACTTTAGTACTAATTTTAAGGGTTTATTACCTATTCCAATGAAAAACTGTTTACCAACCTCATTCTAATGAATTCTAATAAAAGGACGTCATTATCCTTGACCTCATTTAACTCTCTTTCTCTGTTTCTCAATTTCTCCTCTCTTATCCCGATCAAAAACTCTCTCTCTCTCTCTCTCTCTCTCTCTCTCTCTCTCTCTCTCTCTCTCTCTCTCTCTCTCTCTCTCTCTCTCTCTCTACTACTACTACTACTACTCTCTCTCTCTCTCTCTCTCTCTCTCTCTCTCTCTCTCTCTCTCTCTCTCTCCTCCCTCTTTGGCCGACGCCGTCTCCTCTCTCGTCGCCACCAAGCCGCGAGACATCGCCATCTTTGTGAGCAGAACCTCTTTCTCAAGCGAACCAGATCTGAAGAAGCATGGCGACGGCCGTCCGTCGTCAATCGTCGATCGCTCTCTCTCCACCATTGCTCGCGGCAACGAGTCGTCGTCGGCGGCAAGCCACGAGGCGAAGATCCGATCTCTGACCTCTAATCTCCAATCTCGGACCTCCACTTCCACGCCGATCTCCGATCTCTGACCTCTGATCTCCAATCTCGGACCTCCACTTCCACGCCGATCTCCGCTACCACGCCGACCTCTTCTACATCCACATTGCTCCCCCTCGTCGATGACGTCCTCATCTTCTTCAACCATGACGCACGTCTCTAATCTCTGTTTTGGCGTTGATGTATATGGAATAATTAAGATTCTTACTGACGGTAGTAATATTTCATAGCATCTTATTTTTGTATTCTGCACCCAAAATAGGGGTAGTAATTTTCTATTATTTGCTTATGTGTTGATTTTTCTCTAGAGATAATAGATTGCAAGTTTACTACCCCCAGTAAAAGTTTAATGGGGGTAGTAAACTTTATTTTTTTGCATCTAAGTTGTTCTTCCTCTGTTTTAGTGTCACATCCCGACTCTTATATTTTTACCTTATTTACTAGCGTGATTATAATAAGAATTTCACCGTCTCGATCATTGAGTAAATAGTTTAATTGGTCCCTAGAGGGGTTTCGGGGACGATTATGTGCGGAGGATTATTAGTATGAGGAAAATACGACGACGGTAAAAATGGTAAATTTTAGCTAGTAAAAGGTAATTTTTATTCGGGTATTATTTTTTTCAGGGTGTTTTTATTTTTTTGAATTGGGTTGATATAGGTTGGACCGGTGGAGGCCCAACCCATTTCTTTTTTTCCTCCTCCCTTTCTCTTCTTTCCTCTTTTTCTTTTCCTCTCCCCGAGCCTTCCGCTGCCCGGTTTTCCGGCCGTCCTCCCGCCGCCGTCCGGCCACCAACCGCCGCTGCACCGGTCCCGTTCGGTCGACCTCCAACCCAGCAACCTCCCTGGACCGGTGAGAGGAGCCCTAGCTCCGCCGTGAGAGAGCGGTGCCACCCGAAAGGTCCGACTGTCCAAAGCTTCACTTCGCCGGAACTTTCTCCTCCGGCCACCAATCCGGGCAAGCTTGGTACGGTTTTGTAGCCCTCCTCCCGTGCAACAACCCCTCCAAGAAGCTCCCTCCCTCTTGAGCTAGGTAAGGAGAAATTTGAGGTGGAAGTTTTATGGTGTTTAAGTTGTTTTCGTTCGATTAGCCTAGTTAGGCTTGGAATTGGGTGATGTGTTAGTCATGAAAGTTGTAGAGGAGATTGAGAGGAAGATTATGTTAAAATTTGGTAGCATTTGCAGGTCACCGGAGTTGGTCGCCGGCCGCCGCTGTTTTGGGAAATTGTCTGGTTTTTGATGTAGAATATTAAGGGGATATTATTGAGGTGAATTTTGGAATTTTTGGATGAGATTTGGATAGGTTTGTGAATTTCTGAAGTGTGGTATTTTTGGCGGGAAATTAATGTAGAATCCGGCCGTAGGATTTAAGTCGTATTTTGGAGAGGTTGTATTTACGACTGTTGAGTATGATATTTAAGTTCGGATCGTTCCGATGTAAGAATATCGAAGTTAGGCAATGATGAGCGTAATTATGGCTCTCGGGTAATTTTTGCCTATTTTGATTAAATATTGGATTATTTGGTTGGGAATTAATATTATATTTGGAACAGGACGTGAGGAGGCTCGAGCAGACGAGACCCCAGATCGACATCAGGCTTAGGCCTAATTTGTGAGTGGGCTTTTATTTTAAATAAATGCATGCTAAAGTTCACGATTGAATAATTAATGTCGTGGAGTATTTTGACGTATTTTTATTTCTC
>NC_020496.1:17436392-17448268 GCF_000184155.1 Fragaria vesca subsp. vesca | reverse complement strand
TCTCTCTCTCTCTCTCTCTCTCTCTCTCTCTCTCTCTCTCTCTCTCTCTCTCTCTCTCTCTCTCTCTCTCTCTCTCTCTCTCTCTCTCTCTCTCTCTCTCTCTCTCTCTCTCTCTCTCTCTCTCTCTCTCTCTCTCTCTCTCTCTCTCTTCTAAAACCCTAATACCAATCCAACCAGTCAATCACCGAAGCGTATTGGATTCCACTCCTCTGATCCAATTGCAATAGATCCGAGCACCGCCTCTGTTGGATCGGATCAGCTCAATTTGAGGACCTTGTGAATCAATCATGGATTCGAGTCGGAGAGCTGTGGAGTCGTACTGGAGGTCGAGGATGGTCGACGCAGCTACCTCCGACGAGGACAAGGTCGCGCCGGTCTACAAGTTGGAGGAGATTTGCCAGCTGCTGACATGTCAGCATCGTCAAGGAGGTCTCTGACTTTGTCTTGAAGCGTCTCGACCATAAAAGCCCCATTGTTAAACAAAAGGTGTTGTCCTATTTCATTCTTCTTGTTTAGATCAAACTGGTGAATTTCATGTTTGAGTCTAAATGTGTTGCATGCGATATGAAATCATGTTAAAAATTGAAATCAAGTTTACTACCCCCATTACTACCCCCAGTAAAAGTTTAATCGGGGTAGTAAACTTTATTTTTTTGCATCTAAGTTGATTTTTCTCCGTTTGAATATGAATTATGACATTTGAGCTACTGTTTTGCAAGTTTACTACCCCCAGTAAAAGTTTACTAGGGGTAGTAAATTTTATTTTTTGCATCTAAGTTGATTTTTCTCCGTTTTAAAAGTTTACTAGGGGTAGTAAATTTTATTTTTTCGCATCTAAGTTGATTTTTCTCCTTTTCAATGTGAATTATGGCATTGGAGCTACTGTTTTGCAAGTTTACTACCCCCAGTAAAAGTTTACTACCTCCAGCAGAAGTTTACTAGGGTTAGTAAACTTTATTTTTCTGCATCTAAGTTGATTTTTCATTGTTTTAAGGTGTATAATGGTCATGGAGAAACTTTATTTTGAGTTTACTACCCCCAGTAAAAGTTTACTAGGGGTAGTAAACTTTTTTTTCGTACTTGGGTTAAGATCACGTAAATTCCAATGGCATTTAAAAAAATTCAGTGAGATTTCCGGAAAATTCCGGCCACCGGATGCCGGCAATTTTCCGGCCGTCGTAAAATTCTGATGACCGGATTCCGGCGGCCGGAGTTCAGAGTCCGGCGACCGGAATGCGGCGGCCGGTGACTGGCGCCGGAGCCCGGTGTGCTTCCGGCAAAGTCTTCCCTCCATCTTTTTCACTTTTTCTTTTTAAGTAAAAGCTAAGGGTAAAAAAGTCTTTAAAAATATAATTTTATTATACTTTAATAAAGATTTGTGTATTTGGGCTTAAAACAAGTACCTTGTATTCAAATGGGCTAATAAAAAAGATTATCATTGAAATGGGGTTTGACTTTTTTTATTTTGTGCATTAGGGCTTTTTCCCTAAAAATAATAACTAAAAATATAAAGTAACGTGAGAATTACAATTTAGAAAATATAGATTTCACATCCGAAATGACAAAGAAGAGTCTTCTTGGAAAATTAGGAAGAAAACGTTATTGTCTCAGCTTGAGGCTTCAGGTGATTTGGTCAAGTCATTACATCTGGGGAAGCCTCCTCTGCTTAGAGAGGTCCCATATTTCCATAGAGTCACTTGTCCTAAGCTGCGGTAATTAGAACTTGAAAAATATACATACAACCCGACTCCGATTGCCACTTCGTATGTATAGTATTGACATTCTGCAGGCAAAACAGACCAAGTAACCTTGACAGGGGATGCAGAACAGGAGTAAAGTAATGACACTACAGTTAATAATTTACAAATGCCTTAACATATTACAAGTTTTCAGGGTTATGCTTTTCTTCTATCTCGTGAACCCTTTTCAAAGACTCTTCGAATGTTTGCACTGCTACATTGTAATGGTCAAGAGAGATCACACCTTCCTCTACGATTTGCAAGGCACTTCTATACAACTGACTAAACCACTGCATACGGTCAGTACCATCAACATTATTGGAGCCATGATCTGGAATATATAAACGCTTGTAATCCTTTTTCCATCGTGCCAAAATGTACTTGGAAGGGATCTCCTCCACTCCATTAAAATTAAGGACACACAAAGCATGCCGGCATAGATACCCATGGAAGTTAAAGCAACTGCAGATACAACGAACCTCACCTGCTGTTCTGTTGTACAGAACTTCATAATCCCTTATCTCTCGCTGATTCCCATCTGCCACGACACGCTCCTTGACCAAGAATATTATGATTGGCCCATCGATGTGCAACTGTGTAGTGCTAAAACAAGAATACATCTCCTCCACTTCAAATTGGAATTTCTTGAATATGTCTCTAGTGTAAATTTTTGAAAGCTGCAACTCAAAAGAACATCTTGTTTTCAGCATGGGACTTGAGCTTCTTGAATCAATATCTGCAAGAGCTTCTTCCTTATGCTTCTTCTGTAGAGCCAATTCGTACTTGTCCAGAAATTCTTTCAGTGGAGTTTGCTTGTGTACGTATTTGTCAAAAAATGGACTCAAGGTTTCACCTGGACGTGTGGCCGACATTCCGGAAAAAGATGTGTCTTTCAAGTAAACTGGAGCCCACCTGAATCGATCGTCATACAAAGATTGAAGCCACTCATGATCACCAATTCCAAAACGGTGAATCATGTACCCCCATGCTGCTTCAAATTCAATCACCTTCAGAGTTTCATAAACAGCTTTAAGCAGTGCCTTCCTAATTGCATCATAATTGCGTGATCCTCCCAATTTCTCTGGAACTTTTTTAATGATCAGGGACAAACCAAAGCAATGATGACAGCTAGGAAACACCTTAGCAATTGCACTCTGCACAACATTGCACCTGTCAGTAATAATTGTTTGCGGAGAACGTCCTGACACACATGTAAGCCAAGCTTTGAACAACCAAATATAGGATTCTGCTGTCTCCCCTGCAAGCAAGGCACAACCAAGCAACACCGCTTGACCATGGTGATTTATCCCCACTAACGCCACAAGTGGGATCTCAAATTTATTTGCCAAGTATGTGTTGTCAAAATATATCACATCACCAAAATAACCACATGCCACCCTCGACCTAGCATCAATCCAAAATACATTTCTCAAACGCCCATCATCATTGATGTCCATCAAGTAAAAGAAGTTCGGGTTTGTTAACTGCATACGACAAAGGTAATTATAAATTGCTTGTGTGTCACCTTTTTTCAGGTTCAACTGATTGGGACTATCATTCCTGGCTTCTGTTGCATTAAAATTTGAGGGTCCATTACCCCCGGAATCTATCACAAGTGCTCGGTACAGCTTAATTGTTTGATTTTCTGCATCTGAACTTGACTGTGACTTCCTCTTTGTTCCACTTGTCATCTTTTTCATCGATTTGTACATCTTTGTACCTAATAAGTGGTTATGTTCAAGTGCAACTTCAAGTATTCTCCACCTTTTGGAGTCCACTAACCTCATCCTTAGCATTGCAGGACAACCAGTTCTTGTTTCCTTTCTCAAACGGTTGACATCTTTAATTCTTTTGAAACCTTGACTGCTGCAACAAAGAACAGCACCGTACTTCTCTTTACTGTTCCTCTTAAACCATGAATTCTTCACTCTAACACGAAAACCCAATTCCTTAGCATAGCAATTGTAATAATTATAAGCATCCTCATACGACTCGAACTCCATTCCAATAGCAGGTGCAACAAATTCTTTTTTTCCTTCTCGGACACAATTTTCAGCATCCAATTCCATCAAAACACCATCTCGAGCTGTTGCAATCACATTACTGTCGGGATCCTGTACTTGCTCACTGTTAAGAGAGCCTATTTCCATCTGAAAGAGACGCAAAACCCCCTTATTTCCCAACTTTAATGTCAACAAACAAACAATTTCAAAAACCAACCTACACAAGAAAGCACAATGCTATCAATATAAGTACGTGAGCTAACAGCCAACATTAAAGCCATCCTATAGATTATCGAAACGCTTCTTCCAATTGATGAAAACATCAGTACAGCACAAGAATCAATACCCACTTTAACCGTCAAATGGTAATCAACATATCAAAGTTCTAACTTTGTCAAGCAAATGTTAGTGTTTGTCTACAATTACAGAAAAAAAATAAAAAAATAAAACAATACCCAATTGGTAGCTCAGAAAACACAACAAACCAATTGAGAAAAACAAGGAACAAACTTTGAGTTCTGAATTTGTTATCAGTTGAAACAAGAACAAGCAATATTGTGTTGGGTGCAGGTTAAATACTAATGTTTGTCCTCTGCAACTTAAATAGGTTCCAGGAGACCAAACAGATTATTAGATACATGCAACTCCCAGAAACTGATAATTGATAAACATAGAAATATTATGAGTCGAAAGTAGGGACGGTGTTTGAAAGTAAGAAACGAAAAAGAAGAAAATTGCAGGAATTAAAGAGTGCTTACAGGATCCGATAAAAAGATAGGTAGATGCGATGAGTGAGGGTTTCGCCGGCCGCGGACTCGCGGAGGTGTCTGTGGTGGGTTCTGTTAGTACATACAGAATCTTAATAAATGGGATCCCATCATACACTTGGGTTTCCTTTTGAGTTTTGACACACTGCTTTTGCCACGCACTAAACTAGTCTTGGTCTGCTTCTTTGTTTTGGATTAAATTTATTTTACCCATTTCAGGTTTGGGTTAAATTCATTTCAGCTTTGTCTATTTGTTAAGATTTCGTCAAATTTGACTTTATATCTCACTTTAAGGCCTTAACAGTTATTTAATGACAAAAGACACTTAATAGTCTATTTCTAAGAGCATCTTCAACAGCTTTCTCATTTGCTTGAACTTATCAATTTTAGAGAATATAGAGCTGTTTTTAGGTCTAACAGTTTCTCCGTCACATTCCTCAAAATAGGGATGGAGAAGAAATAGAAACACTCATTCCCCAAATTTGCAGCAAAGTCTTCCTTCCCCAAATTATCGAAATTAGCATTGTCATAAATTCCTCACATGCTCCAATGAGAAGAAAATAATATAAAATATATTATTGAGTATGTTATTGTTAAAATAAGGTATAAAATATTTCTTTTTTAATTAAATTAAAAATGATGTAGTATATTTAATTGTAGTAATAAATGTTAAAATCTCCAAAATGAGGAAGCTGTAAGAGTTTGAGCAATTTTTTTTTGGAGTTTTTGACTTTTGCTTCCCCATTTTGGATAAATTTTGGGGAAGCTGTTAGAGATGCTCTAAGGCTTAGTTTGATATTGTGGTTTAAAAACTCAATTTTTAAAAAACTCAGTTTTAAATAAGCAACCCCTAATCTGATTTTTAAAATCGTGGCTATTCAAACTAAAAATTTTTTTAGTTTTTTGAAAACCTGTTTATCTAAAATTTTTTAGTTTTTTGAGATTTTATCAAACAAAAAATATATTCAAAATGATGATTATAAGTGATTTTAATTCTCAAATCTCGATACCAAACTGGGCCTAAGATTTCATGTTAGCATTTAACGCCCAAATCGGACAAAATCTTAAAAAATGGACATGATTGATGAAAATTAGAAAATACAGAGAGTAAATTTTTAAAGTTGAAAAAACGGGCACTGAAATGAAGTTAACCTTAAATCTCATAGGGTAAACTTAATTTAACCATTCTTTTCTTTATCTAAAACAAAGTCAATTCAACAAAATGCCAAATGAGCTCTCCGTAACAGAGCTAACGACCCTATGTACTAAAGTTTGTTTGGGATCGGAACTTGAGGTATCGATTGATATTTTAAAACGTGAGATATTAAAATTTATAATGAGCAAAAAGTCACATACCGTTCGGAGCATTTCCTCAAAGTTAAGATAATGAATTCATTTGACATCTAGTGTAATGTAGACTTTGGTGGTGTAACGAGCATCCATGTCCCCAAATGTAACACCTTTTTAATTAAATATGCACTTGGGATGCAGTGTAATGGGAAAATATCACAAACAGTTTGAGTTTTTGGGCCATAATTTTAGTATCTCAAGTTTGAGAAATATTAGACCGGTATCCAAACTATTAACCCCGAACAAATATACATACCAAGGATCACCTCTTCACTGTTAATGGGGTCAACTTTTTACGGGTAGACATGTCCTTTCACTAATAGGTGACAACTATAAAACATTCTGTTGTCGCATTTTTGTGTGAAAAAGTAGGGTTTCTTATGATGAGGGTCATTCCACTAAGTGAATCCTTTATTATGGCTTATATGAGGGATGAAGAATTTTGACAAACTCTTTGATCACACCGTTCAATTTTTAGATCTATATGAGTAGATCACTTATGTTAATTTTCAGAAATTTTGTTTCTTAAATTCACGATTTTCCTTCTAAATGATCATTTCTTCACTTTTGTCGTTTCAATTGCTAACGTGGCCGTTTGAAAATTGCAATGTCTTTAACGGCCACGTTAATATTTTAACAGAGAAAATTGACAGAATGACTATTTAAAAGAAAAATTGTGACTTTAAAGACTGTTCAGATTAAATTAAAACCATAAGGACTGAACATATGTCAACTTTAAACACATGGACTAAACAAATACAGTCATCGAGTGCCTTATCGAGACCGTGTTTTCCCAAAATTTTTTTCATTCTAACTTCGGATGTTGATACATATTGACATCTCTTAATCCATCAAGAGTCCATGTAAATCCGGAATGAACACACAAAGACATAATTCACCATATCCCTTCCAAATTAAGTAGTTACTTAGTGTGCGTTTCAAACTTCCTTTTGCAAACGTGTGCTCTGTAGTATGGAGCCACTTGACAAAGTAGTGGAGTTCAATGACATCCATTACGAGAGTATATCTCATCATAGTCGATCTCAGTGCGTGTTACTCAAATACCTTGCGTCATAAGGTGAGTCTAAGCTCTTGTTCTCACTACGCTATCTAACAAAGATATTGTTTCTACAAGATCCCGTAGGCCTTGAAGATGCTCGAATATGATATCTTCTCTTCCTATTGCCGTAGATCGGAAACCTGCAAGAGGAGATTGACTGGGACTTTTCGGTCTTTCTCTCTCCAATGATTAAGTCAGTTATGCTGGTAGGTATAATATTTAATGCTAGGAGATTTTCTTACCATTTGGGTTGACTTCATCATTGTATTTATAGCCCCGCGTTGACTTAAGTCTTCCCTGTTATTCGATGTGGGACAAATATATTGCTGAGGTTTGCATTTAGGCCTTTTGTGGAATACTTCCCTCCCGGCCCAGACTGATGTGGCCTCCAGGATGAGGCTTGTTCAATCTATCTCATGCTGGGCCTTACGGCATCGTGGGCCAAGGAAGGTATTTATCGACTACTAATTACAGGTATAGTTAATAGGGTTTAGTTTGCGGTGTCGACATCACCTGCCCAAAAACCTATCTCTTTGTTAATGCTGGATCGCATCTTTCCATTAGACCAATCAACTAAGTTGATATTCATCAACGAAAGGTGGTTCGATAGTAGACTCATTATCCCACGTCTTCATGTACACTAGTGTAATACTTGTAGAGATCTCTATATGGATTGGATTTGACATTGAGGCGCCCCCCAACGATAATCACAATTCAGATTTCATGAGACGAATTTGAGTATCACTGATCAATGGATCAAGTCGTGCCAGCTCGCTTTCTTCTCAGCGCGAGAAAGTATCAAACCTAAGGGCCTCCCTCTTTTTGAGGAGCCACACGGCCTTGTGACACCAATTTTGCCACTATATGGCGTCACCATTTCACCATCTATGGTGATGGCTCCAAGACTTCTTTTGGTCGCGTCATGTCCTATTGATAGGACATCAATCATTGCAGACATATTTGCAGTATGTGATCTCGTCACTTTAACACTTTAAGCATTTGGGATCAAGATGAGACTTAGTGGGGACAAACCACGACAATTCACGTCGTTCCACTTGAACACTTGTGTTCTTATCTCCCCTTAACAGCAGAAATATTGTCTCATCAAAGTGACAATTCGCAATTTAGCGGTGAATGAGATTGCCTGTCAAGGTTTCTACATAAGCGGATTATAGGTGGAGGTTCATATCCAACCTAAACTTATTCATCTCAAATGACTCATCATTGTGCGCAGTTGCGTTGCGATTTGGCACCTAGAAATAACATCTAGCTGAGCTCAAAGATTGGAGATCCATTTCAATCCTGTTTGAGCTCAAGGATTGCAATTTCATGTCAATCCTGGTACACAGTCATGAGCTGTAGTACAACAATATTCAATGATGGTGGGTCGTAGATGAATAGTAAAGCTGCATGTAAATATTGCATAGCCCCAAGACGCAATAGAAAGATTGGTGCGCATCAATAATATTCAAGCGACAAACTAAAGTTGCTTGGTCGTAGCCTCGGTGAGACCGTATTACGTGTGAACATGGGGTACATGACACTTCAACTTATATCCCGATAAACTTCTTTAAAGAATTGGTAGTGAACTCATAGAAGTATAAGCAACATAGGTAGTAGATAATGGTGTAACACATGACCGTTGTGTTAACACTTCAACCAACATCATAAAACATAAAAAGATGTGCGCAAGTTGGTTGTATCGATCTACATAATTTGATGTAAGAATAAAGTATTCTCTTTTGTGTCATAATTTAGCTAAAAATTAGGCTTTCAAAACGAGCAATAAACATTGCAGGGGGCCAATGATACATCGAGAGAAGGCCGGTGCACCTCAATTGCTTGAGGAATTGACTGGACGACCTCCGGGAAGTTGGAGCGGTGTTCGGGTGACGTCAATGTCCCTAGGGTGCCACCATTTACAACCATGGTGTCACCATCATGCTTCATGGAGAAGCTAGATCCCGAATGTCTTCGTTTTAAGCGGAAGAATAGATGTCCATGAGAATTTCTCAAAATTTGGACCATTATATCTCTTCCAAGATGACTGATTTGGTCAAACCAAAGCCTATATGAGTCAGTGTCCCAAATATCATGTTTGGCGACAACATGTGATTCGATATTCGAATCATAATGATATACAGTCCACTAGATTGACTCATAAACTTCTCTAAGATGCCTTTTAGTCCGCATTCATGAGAATGTATACACAAAAGAACTCTTGTTCGTTCTCACAATGTGTTTTCAAATGAAAACCACTAGCAAGAATGTCTTTAAAGCTCAACGTGGTTCGATTGCCTCTCAATGCATAGTGGGCATCTGTGACGTTTAATCATGGTGCCATGAGGCATCAAGATTCAAGCTAAACCGTGTCCCTGAATGACCGGTATGATTCAATTATTATAGTCACAGAAGATTTACAAAAGCACAAAATCCAAAGATAGTTGCCGGTTTTCTTTAGAATGTTGTAGGAAGTTCCACTATCTGCGAGGCACTTATTGTCTCTATGAGACATATCTACAAAAAGGGTAGATAGGCGAGTAAATAGTTCCACTTGAACCATTTAGAAGGATTGAAAGAAGCTACAAAAAAACTGTAATCCCGAGAGTGCATAAAAATTTTCGCGCAGAATGACCTTTGTGCACTAAAACAACCATATCTTCTTCGTTAAAATAGATATGGACGAACCGCAAAACTTTCTAAAAACTAGACTCGTAGAGCTTTCCAATGATATAAAGCTCACTGTCTGGTTCGTCCAAATCTGTTCACAAAGCTCAAACGAAATTGACTGTCCAGAAGGGACAGATTGCTGTTTTTCGCAGATTTGGCATATGCAAAGCAATGAAGCTTGCAGATGGCGGACCAAGGCGTGGAGGGTCAGTAGTACGAGGCACACTTAAACCACTATCTCCTTAATTTCATACAATTCTAAGACATCACACTGAGCTTGGATGAGCCTAGTTGAACAATTGATGATGGAAAATCTGCTATAGGGTAGAAGACTTAACCGAAAACACATTGGTGATCCTCCTTGAGGATGCAAGGCTGTGCGTCATCTTCACTTGGAAGAGACCAAAACGGCACAATCTAACCATGTAGATTGTAAATATGCCATGCTTCTAAGGGCGATGTAAAAATGTATATCTTGTTTGTAAATCAATACGAACCATAAGAGGATAATAGTTTCATAACTTCGAAAAAATTAATCAGAAACACGTTGGTGATCCTCCTTGAGGATGCAAGGCCGTGCGTCGTCTTCACTTGAAAGAGACCAAAACGGCACAATCTAACCATGTAGAATGTAAATATGCCATGCTTCTAAGGACGATGTAAAAATGTACATCTTGTTTGTAAATCAATACGAACCATAAGAGGAGAATAGTTTCATAACTTCGAAAAAATTCTCCAGGCATTCATTATTGCTAATGTGAGTTTATATCGAGGTCTTGAATAAACAAAGGACATCAATACGACGTCTTATTACATATAACTTGGAAAGAAAATCAATGTCTAGCCAATGATGTCAAAGTCAGGGGTAGCTAGAGCTGGATCCAAATATTTGAAATCCGCGATCATGAGGATGACGTTATTGTCCTCGTATTGATTTTTCGTACCTTTTTGTATGCATTCACAATTTGATCATGAGCTTGACAATCTTGAACTAGTGATATAGAGATCCAAACGGTTGCATTGTCCTAAGCGGGCTTAAGTAGTTTTGACAGATTGGTGTCTAGATCGAGAGTGTCGCCATTAGGGCCGGCGACACCTCCCCCTCTTTTCTAGACATCGGCACGGCGTTTTCTGCCGTTGTCTTGACCCATATTGTTGTCCCCACATTAGGGGACAATCCCAAATACGTTTATCGTATCAGCGTATATACAATCCTATTTGCAATTGTATGATCAAAACCAAGTCTCATTGGTAATTCCAAACCAATTAGGGCCTAGAGCTAGAACTTGATGATGATCGAATCCGCTAAAGATTATGGATCATGATGCCACAAAAGATCATCGACAATATGTAATCAATTAAAGTGGTAAGCAATCCACTTGACTAATAACTTAACAAATAGAGTTATATGAACGTTTCAAGAAACGCTCAATGAGTGCATTTCACAGTACATTGTGGTCATTACTTTTTACATAGATTGTCATTGAAGGCTTTTGTCGATGTGGCGCTTCAAAACTTTGAGTGCGTGAGATGTGAAATCTCGGCATCTAGGCTTGTTAGCTTAGGGCTCAAAATATGTGGTTTAATCTTTTTTAATAAAAAGGTTCCATAGATACCAAGCGAAGATTCGCCTTAGGCATTAACTACGTCAAAACTTAGATAAGCAGAATGTTACGTTGCTCTTGCATACAAAACTAAGCTGTTATGAGACTTGATATAGGTCACAAACGATGCCTTTAATAGTTTGTTCTACGGATTGATCACACACAATCCGGAAAAGCCGCGAATTGATCAAACACAATTCGAAAAAATGCCTCGGTTGATCACACACACCTAGGAAGCAAGAGTGATCAAACACACTTTTGACCTGCGAATAAAATTCTGAGATTTTACCTCCACACACAAAATCTCAAGCATAGAATGGACACTACCAGAAGAAAGACTTTAGCGGACGAAAAAAAAAACCAGGCCGACGAATCTATTTTTCGTCGTCTAAAGCAGACTTTAGCCGACGAAATTTTCCTTCGTCGGCTAATTTATATTTTCGTCGGCTATAGTCAACTTTAGCCGATAACTTTAAACATTCTTTAGCCGACGAAATTTTAATTTCGTCGGCTAAAGTTGACTATAGCCGACGAAAATAAATTTCGTCGGCTAAAGTTCTTTATATTCGCAGATCTGGACAGCAGCTCATCTGAGAAAAAAAAAACGGGAGAAGAAAAAACGGGAGAAAAAGTTTGGGTGTTGTTGAAATCTGTCCATAATTAAGAAGTGGAGCTATATATAG
>NC_020496.1:17434125-17435500 GCF_000184155.1 Fragaria vesca subsp. vesca | reverse complement strand
CCGTGCACGAAATGTCAGTGTCGCAACGATATGCATCGATTTGCGTTGACAAAGTATGACAGCACCTGAAGAGTAACGGGTTTTGGGAGAAGTACACATGTTGGTTATATCACGGTGAAACATCATCTGGGGGTCCGCATGATCATGGCCAATTTTCTGAGACGGGCAGTACATCCAACGATCCAACAACGGTCTTCATCAACGACATGTTTCCTTATGAGAGCGGTGTATGCGCTCAAGGACAGTATATGCCTGACCCGGTGCAGCCCTTCCCTAGAGCTGTCAACACTGCTGGTATTGACAAGTACAATAAACTGCTTGCTTTCCAAAGGACCCCTGTGTACCCCGGTTGTCAGAAGACCGTTCTTGAAAGTGTGATGGACGTAATGAAGATTAAAGTTGAGACAAAATCGACTGTGAAAGCTGTTAATGATTATCTACAGTACACTGCTTCGATGTTGCCTCACGGTCATCGTCTTCCTACCACTCATCATAAGGTCCGATGTATCCTGAAAGATCTTGGGCTTTCCTACATCAAGATTCATGCATGCAGATATGACTGCGTTCTCTTTTGGGGTAAAGATCCAGAAGGGAATGACCTTGGTGGCCTTGACGCATGTCCGGTATGTCACACTGACAGGTATAAGCTGACTCCTGCAGGCAACAGGAAACCTGTAAAGGTACTTCGGTATTTCCCTTTGAGGGATAGGTTGGAGCGGTTGTACATGTCTTCATACACGGCCGAAGCTATGAGATAGCACGCTGATAGGGAATTGCATGACGAAGATACCCTTATACACCCTGCTGACGGGGAGGCTTGGAAGCATATAGACAGGGAGTTTTCTCATTTTGCGTCAGAGGTCCGAAATATGAGGCTCGGGTTCTCATCCGACGGGTTCAACCCTTTTAGCAACATGAGTCTTCAATACAGTGTATGGCCGGTGATTTTGGTACCGTACAACCTTCCTCCATGGATGTCCATATAGAAGGAATACAATATGTTGAGTTTGTTGATTCCGGGACCCGGTTATCCAGAGAAGTGTCTTGATGTGTATTTGAGACCTTTGATTGAAGAGCTTAAATTTTTGTGGGACGTTGGTCATCCCACTTATGACAAGTACAGGCACGAGATGTTCCAGATGCATGTCATGGTTGTTGGTACCATCAGTGATTTTCCTGCCCGTGGGATGTTGTCGGGCAACGTTGTTAGGGGATACAAGGCTTGTCCAGAGTGCCTTAGCGATGAGGGGAGCAGCAGTCATTGCAACAAGATATGCAAATTGGGTCACCGTACTCTCATTCCATATGATCACGAATGGCAGCTCGATGCACATGCATTTGATGAGACCATAGAAACGGTGTGCCTCCCAGAAGA
>NC_020496.1:17427219-17427855 GCF_000184155.1 Fragaria vesca subsp. vesca | reverse complement strand
AGGATGAGCGGCTATTTTAGTATCGAAGAAGAGTTCGAAGGGCCAAAGGTCCGAATCGTCTGAGGGAACCTCTAGCAACCCCAAACGACGTTTCAGGGCCAGATGACAGCCAGACGTGTGAGCCTTCTGGAGACGGCGCAGAGGCAGCCGGAGGTGCCCCTTTCATCAAGGCAGGCGGCCGTCCCTCGTTCCTCGAGGCAGCTGTGGCCTCAGACCCAGACGGAGGTGTCTGCACCCCGTATGCCTGAGATACACCGGGCGCCCACTCCGGGTCCTGCTTCTTCGGATAGTGGGTTATCTGGGGTATAGATGCCGCCGCCTCATCTGTTCCTTCCACGGATGATACCGACCTTACCTGTAGTCGATGGCTCAGGGACGCCGATTTATCCACTGCCCCCGCCAGTGGCTCCATCAGCGGCGTATCGGTTCGTGCCTTTTGATACGCCTCTTATTTCCGCGAGGGTATCATCATCGGCGACAGAGACGGAATCCGTCGCGTCCGCCGTGAGCGCCTCAGGTAATCAGTGATGCATGATTACTTTTCTTATAATTAATAATAAAGGGTCTCCGATTTTAATAATCAATTTGGTTTATCATGTGATAGACACCGTCGGAGCGAAGCCGACAAAGAAGAAG
>NC_020496.1:17403081-17426501 GCF_000184155.1 Fragaria vesca subsp. vesca | reverse complement strand
AAAAAACCGACGATATGTTTTTCGTCGGCTAAACTCTAGGACTATAGCCGACGAATACCTTAAATGTTTCGTCGGCTAAAGTCTGGGAAGATAACCGACGACATTTTTTTCGTCGGCTAAACTCTGGTCTATAGCCGACGACTTCTACATGCGTCGTCGGCTAAAGTCACCACAGACGACCTTTTCCCGACCAAATCTTAGCCGACGAATTAAGCTGACAGGCCGACGAAAATTTTTCGTCGGCTAAAGTGCTTGTCCTGGTAGTGGGAGAAAATGATTTTATCATTCCCGGGTTATTGAACTTGGAAAAGTTTAGGGTTTCAAAACATACCTTTCGAAACTTCAAACGCTTGAAGAAGTCAAAAATTGTAGTCGGAGGAAACCAAGAATCGTCGGCGGGCAGCGGCCAAAGGATTGGCAGTCGATGATGTTAGACGGAGACCGAGAAAACAGGCGGCGGCGGCGGTCGGACATAGGAGCCGAAAAACGTTTTTTTTTTTTTAGGGTTTCGGAAAATAAATGGTGGGCTATTGGGTTCAGGGTTAGAACAAAGTGCATGATAACGTGATAAAGTATAAACAGTAGAGACAAAGAGAGATAATAAGAGAATAAAGAATCATCATCTTATTCATTGATATGAGCCCTTTATATACTTTTATATAGGGAATTACAAAGTATTAATATAGTAATGATAAAGAATACATAGTCTTATTTTAACTACAATCCTGATGGTATAAGACCAAGACACACATATAGAATATATATCCTAAAACAGTCTGGTAATATTTTCATTGGTTCGCATAATACTTTTTTATGTACAAAACTTAATAAGAATCGATCAAGAAGAATAATATCCTAGTATACACATGTATCTCGTTTTGCTTCATTCTTTTTTCTTCTTTTTTTTGAATAGTACAAATCTTTTTTCTTTTTTTCTTTTTTTTTGCTTCTCTGTTTGCTGATTGTCGAATTATTGATTTCTCAGTGAAAATAGATTGGTTATTAAGGAAGTAAAGCTGTACCCATATCCAGTTAATTTAGAAACTAAAGGTTTGGCCTTGTAAAAACTATGCATCTGGATTGGCACAATTTGTAAATTTTTATCTTGGAAGAAGAGCAATACGGTAACATCTATTTTAGAAACAAAATAAAAATGTTTCATGCACTTGGGTCATGAAATAGCCAATAAAATATAACTTTATGATCTTTGCTATTTGGTCGGATTATTTTGGATTTTCCCTTTACATTTTCAAACAGCCAAGGCCTATATAAGTATAGACTTTTATGGTGTGTTAGCCACTCAAATCTCAAACCCCTTTTCATGATGATCAATTCTTATTGTGTACCGCTAGTTTATACATATCCTAGCAAAATCTATGGGAAGAAAGCCTAAACACAAAAGTTTTATCGAAAAAAGAGAAGATCGAGTGATATCGAATCAATGATTTACCAAAAGATAACATCCATATGGCTCAGTTCCTTCTGAAAAACACATTCATACAAATTTCCTTGTTCCTTCATGAAGGTTTCTGCATGATACCCAATACTTGATGAGTGCTGCAAATTAAAATTCCTAAGCATGAATGAGTACGTTTTATCATGCAACATACTCAGAATTTCCTCAATTGAGTGCTGACTTTGGAATGCGATCTCTTCTATAGTGTAATTACTCTGGTGGAAGTTGAGGGAATGAGCTCCCGGCATCTTGAGTGCAGCTCTATCATATGCTATAGCTGCCTCGATCTCTGTTTCATATGTCCCGACGCCGTATCGCTTGTAGTTATTAGGAGACCCTTGCCACTAAACAACTTTCAGTGACATCAATCCTTTTGAGTTTAGAGGAGGAAGAACCTTGTTGGCTGCTTCCGGCTTCCCGCGCGTCTATTTTGATGAAATAGAGAGGTCACAGCTCTATCATATGCTATAGCGTCTAGTATTTAACTACCATATGAAGAATGTACGTACCATCTACAAATACAGAATTAGATGTTACGACATACATTCGTCATATGGTAATTGAATACAAGGACAAACTGTGATTTACTGATTAAGAATCACCTGATGAAGTTGTTTGATCACTAATCATAAATCTATTGTGTATTTACTACTCAGTTAAAAATCTTCAAGAGATTTGTTGTAATTTGGAGCATATGTTACTATTAAATTGAGTAATGTCCTGAAGAAGCAACTTATTTCTTTCTTTTTGGCCGTTTAGGTCCATTGCTGACATGAAACTTTAATGGAGACACACTTTTTAACTACAAGAATTATTTCGTTAAAGGTAACAGTCATGTGGAGAACATCGAGTCATGAAGATATTAGAGGAATAATGGAACCGAAGAGGTTTGCTGGAAATGATTGAATTGCAATGAAGATGAGCATAACTAGCTTGTATTAAAGTAGTCCAAACTGGTGACTGTTTCCATCTTAACAAACTAACAAAGTCTAACTAACCAGTGAACAAACAAAATCTGATGCAATCAAAGTTGATTGTTTTCAATCTGATTAGCAAGGTATTAATTCAAAAGCATAGAATATAAGACTCAATGTTGTACAGGGATAAATGATGCACGAGATGTCAATTTTGCAAGACGGATGAATTTCTGAAACCGTTTGGTACATTGCAAGTTTGCCAAAGACAATTTCCAGAAATGAAAGAGCGCCTGATGAATAAAGCTTTAGATTTATTTCTTTCCTAATGGAAAAATAGGAGTAATAGAATTAGAGAAATAGTGTATGCACCTATTTATTACACCAGAAAACTGGACTCGACTCCATTTTTGTTCGCTAGTTGGAGGTAACTTTGACGATATATAGCTGCCAAGGCAAGGAAGTAAGGCAATCCTTGTTGGATAAAATAGTGTGACCAGAACGAGTTTGATCTGAGGCTGAGCAAGATTGGTTTGATTTCTTGGACGTACGACCTAAGCCTATGTTTTAATCTAATAATCCTCTTCTTTTGTTTGGTTTGGAAATCCTTGTTGCTATAGGATTGGAAACCTTCTCAGTCCCCATTTAGGCTAAAGCACGTACTATATATACTGTTATATATTCTTCTTTCAAATCTTCAGTACCACACCTTTGAACGCTCACAATCAACTGATTAATTTCTTGCACACTCCTTTTCTCTCTACTAGTTTCCTTATTCTTTCAGAATGGCCTTGAGAAACACCATAATGATTATCTTTGTTGCAATGGCTTGTGTGGGCGTTTGTTCGGGTGCTGCCCCATCTGAAGCTGTTCATGGTGGAGTTGTTCATAAAGTAGGCGACTCAACTGGGTGGAGCATTTTTGGTGATTACAAGAACTGGGCTTCCACAAAAGAGTTTCACGTCGGAGACACTCTACTTTTCGTTTACGACAAGGAATATCATAACTTGATGGAAGTGAATGGAGAAGATTACCAGTCTTGCAACGCAAAGTCTCCTCTAGCACTCTATGCTGCCGGACTTGATTCTATCCCTCTTGACAAACCTGGCGACTATTACTTCATCTGCGGAAGAAATTTCGAGCCAGACTGGTATGCTATGACTCTCAAGGAACCAGACCACTGCCAAGCAGGACAAAAGCTTCATGCCAAGGTCACTGTACCAATATCAGATCGCCATTCTGTTGCAAGTCCAACCTCAGCACCAGCTCCCCACTGATAATGTCCATTTCAAAGAAATAGTTTTTGTAATTTCAATTTCTTCAAGTTAGATAAACAATGTTTGTAATTTCATGTGGTGTTAATGACATATTCATATAGCATGTACCACCCAAAAAAAATCATGCTTTGTTCTGTAATGTTTGTTCAAAACTATGTTGCTTTTTTTTATGAAAGTAACTATGTTGCTAATTAAAGAGAGTTTTATTACTAAATTCATGTGTTTTTCCCTTCCCTTCCATTTGTGTGCTATTGCATTCCCTCGTTCCTATTTTAGATATTGTTACTCTGATCATTAGTAATCGATAATAATTGAGCTTGACAAGAAGTTTGGATAAGATTACAGAAAATTGGACTCAAACCTGAGTACCTGACGATATGGGAAACATAATGGGCAAAAAAAAAGGAGCAAACTTGAAAAGGTCGACACTTGAAAGGCAAACTTATTTTTTCTGTCTGTAAGTAAGAGCAACCTGAAGGTTTTCCAGGACTGTTAACAAGTTCGAAATATCTTCATAGACGCTATCAAATCCTTGACTCAAGAAATCCACAGATCATTACAAAAGAACACATGAACATGAATATAGCAATCCAGTGTACTGATTCAAAGTTGTCCACTATGCTAGTTGTTCCTGCTCTAAGAGCATTGCACCGATGATGTGATTCGGTAGCTAATTGATGAGACCCATCAACTTTCTTCAAATATAGCAATGCACCGGTTCGAAATTGCCCAGGCAATTTGTTAGGGCCCACATTACAAAAATTGTCATGCCAATTCAGTTGTCAATTTTTGACCATCAAATCAGTTGGCAATTTGTTAGGGCCCACATTGCACACCCATGTCAGTTTCCAACAGCTTTATTTCAATAGTAAAATAACAGTAGATTAGCAAGCAAATTGCCTTCAACTGATGTATTGACAAAGAATAGACAATTGCCAATTGCCAATTTCAGATAAATAGTGAATTAACAAGGACAATTCAATTGACAAATCAACAATTGCTCGTCTAACGGGTGCAAACGCTCTAAATAGTGATCCTTCTAGATGAATTGCTTGTTTCATTTTCTCGTTTCATATGAAAATTATACAAGTTGTATGCACATAATGAATTGAAGAGTACATTGCTACTTATCAAGAAGAATAATAATTAAAAAAAAAAGGGCATAATAAGCACTGCATGCAAAAAATTATGCACGCCCAAGTTAGGACTCATTGACTAAACACTCCTTACAATAGAAGATAAGAGATTACCGTTGAATTAACATCAATGCAACTAAAAAAACGTCGAATCTGTAAAAACTTGCTCTTGGGGGCAGATTATATCCCTCTATACCATTCACTGACAATTATCTTCTTGCATGTGCCCAAGTGATCTGCAGGAGAAAAAAGAAAAAAAAGGAAAGCAGTGCATAAATGACTACACTAAACCAAATACTCAGACATCACTAAAATACGCTGCAAGAAAATCCAAAAACAAAATAAGTTGTTGTACTAAACAATTTGATGTTGACAATTATCCACAAATAAAAAGGAAATAAAAAAGGATTGGAAACAAATAATACTACTTCATTGTCAGTCATGATAATTTTCATCAAGAAGATGGAGGTAAAAGTGGTCAAGAATAAACACTCGAAAGGAGCTCCAGTGGGGGTTTCCAGCTTTTGGTTTTCCTAGATCGGGGAACATCATATTCTGGATAAGTTCTGAAAGCACAAGCCAATCTAAAACAAGCCGAATTAGATGATCGAGCGAACAAGAAACCTTTATTAATATAACTTATACACCAAGCCAGTCCCACAAATACAACATCAAGTGACTTACAGACCAACATAAACTAGGGGCTGGCCTTGATTTCTTTAAAGAGCACTAAACAAAAACCACGTAACATAACAGCAACACTAAAGTATGATGAAAACATTAGATTGACTTCAAGAAATTTAAGTCTAAAATAAAGTCTTCTGAGCAACAGAGCTTAATTTACAGAAAGGTAAGGCAAAACAACAACAACAACAAAAGACCCTGACGTGATATTTTTTTGTCAAATTCAGAGCTACAATCGGGGGTTTCCAACCTTAATTCTTCCTATTGACAAGGAAGAGAGCGGGGAGAGTTTATGAATGAGCCATAGAGATAGCTAAAGCCATAACCGTTCAACATGCCGGAAATTTTTATTATTGTTATTATTGTTGTGTTAGTGAAAACAAACAGCTTTATTGATTTGATCAATTGATCATAAAAGCACAAAGTGAACTAGGTGTACATAGAAAATGAAGCTCGACAAGACAATTACAGCAACAGACAAGTATGATCAACTGCCGCTACCAATTCTTCCCAATCAAGTTATCCATTCATCATCTAAGAACGCGTACATTTGGTTTGCATGGTTATGTTCTCCAACTATTGATCTCTAAATTCCTAGAACGAAATTATTATACATGTATTAAGTTTACAGTAAATCTTACTTGTTTGTAAATGCTCGAAGGAGAATTTATTACTGGATTGTCATGAATAGCTTGAACCTGATTCTGACATAGTAACTGGAGGAGATCCTACTCTCTGAATTCTTGGTATGCATTTGTCTTCCTTCGTTCACTATTTCATAAACGCTACACCATTTCTCTCTCTCCTGTCTTTGCTTATTGATCTCTAGTCAAATAGCACCACTGCAGTGAGGAGCATTGGAATTTGGAACTTTATATACACATCGGTATTAGCTATACCTGCTTGTCTGCTACAAGACGGACCTTGTTCAAAGACTCTTTAAATGCCTGCCAACATACCATATAATGATCATGAGAAATCATCCCTTCCTGAACAACTTGCATTGCTCTTCTATACAAATGATCAAACCACTGAACTGGGTTCGTGATATCAACATTATTGGAGCCAAGATCTGGTACATACAAGCGCTTAAAGTCTTTTCTCCATCGTGAAAAGATATACTGAAATGGTATCTCTTCCACACCATTATAGTTGAGGATACATAAGGCATGTCGGCATAGGTACCCATTTAAATTAAAGCAACTGCACATGCAACGAACTTCTGCTCCAGCTTTGTCATACATAACTTCCAAGTTCCTAACACCCCTCAAAATTTCCTCCCCTTCACGTTCTTTGATCATGTATGTCACTATTGGTCCATTTGTATGAACTTGAGTAATGCTAAAACAGGAAGACATCATTGCAACCTCATGCTGGAACTTTCTGAATACATCTTTTGTGTAGAATTTAGAGAGCTGCAACTCATAATAGCACCTCGTTCTCAATATGGGGTTCAAGTCTCTGGACTCTACATCATTATGAGCTTCTTCCTGACGCTTATTTTCCAAAACTATATCATAAACCTTGAAAAACTCTTCAAAAGAAGTTTTTTGATGAATATGACCATCAAAAAATGGCCTTGTGGACTCACCATTTTGAAAATCGGGCATTCCAGAAAAACATGTATCCTTTGAGTAAGCTGGACCCCAACGTTCACGATCTTCATACAAACTTTGAAGATATTCATGATTCCTAATTCCAAATCTCTGGATCATATCTTCCCATCCTGATTCAAACTCATCCACTTTCAATGAGTCGTATACAGTTCTACTCAAAATCATCTGAAATGCCTCATAGTCTTGCAGTGCTTCCATATTCTCAAGAATGCTTTGCAAAACATGTGAAGTACAAAGACGATGATGAGCCCTAGGAAATACCTCTACAATAGCACTGTGAATGGCCTTGCACTGGGTTGTGATGATAGTCTGTGGAGGGCGACCAGACATACAAGTAAGCCATGCCCTAAATAACCATATATATGTTTCCAGTGTCTCATCAGCAAGCAAACCACAACCAAGCAAAATTGTCTGCCCATGGTGATTTACTCCAACAAATGCCACGAGTGGAATCTCATAATTGTTTGACAAGCATGTGGTGTCAAATGCAACTACATCACCGAAGTAACTGTATGCAGCTCTCGACCTAGAATCAATCCAAAACACATTCCTCAAACTCCCTTCATCACTGAGATCATACACATAGAAAAAATTAGGATCAGTCAGCTGTACGCGACTGAAATATTTGTAAATTGCTCTTGCATCTCCTTGTTTGAGTTTCAATCTCTTGAATACATCAACATAGTTGTTACTTTCTCCTTCATAGGAGTTTGAGCTTCCATATCCAACTATGTCTGTGCCAGGTGTCCGATATAACTTGATAGTGCGTACTTCAACATCAAGTGTTGGCTCCATCTTTCTTTTAGCCCCAGAATCCATCTTCTTGTGAGACTTGGAGTTCTGAGCTCTTTCATGATCGAATAAATGGTTGTGATCAAGCTTGACTTCATCCACCCTCCATCTGTTAGACTCCACTAGTCTCAACCTTATCATTGCTGGACAACCAGTTCTGGTTTCTTTCTTGCGATTGTTTGCTTCTTTCATTGTTTTGAAACCCTCACAGTTGCAACATAGAACTGCACCCCGCTTTTCTTTGCTGTTACGTTTTGTCCATGAAGATTTCACCCTGATGGCAAATCCAAGTTCCTTGGCATAACAATTATAATAATTGTAAGCATCATCATATGAATCAAACTCCAAACCCACAACTGGTTGGGGATAAACCTTTTCTTGAGATCCGCCATTTTGAATATCAATTACAGTATCATCATTCCCGCTCATCTCATGGTCATTGCCTTGAATTTCAAACAGCTGCTCATTCAGCTCACTCCTGTCATTTTCATTGTCATTGCTATCAATCTCAAAAAACTGATCACTTGTATCATCTCTTTCACTTTCAGGCTCATTCCCTTCAATCCCAAACAACTGCTCGCAATCATTCCCAAGGTCATTATTTTCGTCCTCCAGAAGTTGCTCGCTGTTTTGAGAACCTTCCTCTATCTGAAATAGTAAGCAATCCTTCAATTGTTAAGATATTCTAAGGACAAGCAGCATTAGTGTAGGATAAGAAAGATGCATCAAGCAATAGCCTCTGCCTACCAACCATGCATGTTGTTTTGTTGCTACCAAGCGACAACACAGTCTAAATCTTCTTCACTCCATAAGTTTGTTTTTATTTCAAATGTAGCTCAGTTGCCCAACTATTGACCCTGTGAAAAACTACGATGCGTGTAGAGCCATCAATATTGTTTCCCTAGCAGTCCTCTATTTTCTTCCTATGCGCCAATTGATCACACTCCATTTTCTTCCTATGCACCAATTGATCACACTCCTTCAGGGAAATTCACTAGTTCAATAAACCTGAGGCTTTCGATATGACACCTCTATTAACTTGCTTAACTATAAAATATCTTAATTTCAAATTTTACAAAGAAATCCAGACCTGTGTTTCATCAGAAGCTTCATGAATCACTAACTATTAGAAATTCTTTATTCTTTTCTCAATCACATTAATTTAACACTAGTTTCCAATAATGTAAACTCTATTTCTCTAATTGTAAATATTAAATCTCAAATTTGTATACAGAAGAATAATAGACTCAAATTTCATTATAAATTCATCTTCTCAACCTTGAAACTCTGAGCAATATAATCTGAGAGAATAAGAAGAGAGGGACTTACGGTGATGTGGAGGTCGGTGCTCAGAGACAAGGCCCGGTTGGTCGGAGAAAAAGTGGGATCGTCGCCGGTCATGGTTTTGCAGAGAGAGAGGTTTTGGCACTCCTTGTGTCAAAGCTTGGTGACCCTAGCTTTACCCTCCCCACTGGGCCCGGAGATTTTTGTAATTGGACCCTTCATTTCTCTTTTATTTGCAAAGTGAGTGAGGAACTTTTCAACATTTTCGTTATTTTATTCTTCTTCTTTTTTTTCGTTATTTTATTCTTTTGCGGGATTTGAATTTAGGAATTTTCTTTACGTGGCAAATAAATTTTGAAAGTTTTGAAACCAAAAGATCTTTAAATCTTTATACAGAATTTTGTGAAATGGTTTGACAAGTGACGACATAATGATGGCTTGTTTAGTTTTGAATCCAAAGTATGATGTCGTGTTTTTAAAATCAGAGAATACTTGTTTTTTTTTCTAATAATTTTCATAAGTTTCTAAGTTTTTTTCTTTTTAGAAGTCATAAGTTTTTAAGTTCTTTCTTGTCATTTTACTTTTTTAATAAAGATCTTCGGGTATGTAAAATGCTCTCATTATGTAGCACAATGTCTGATCACTTTAACAACTATGTAAGCTGAATATAAGTAAGTTTTTTTCTCAAAAGACTAAACTAATAGGTCATTTATAGTTGAATTATCGAGTTCTTTTTTCAATGAGTGAATGACAACATGATACCTCTACATCTAGCTAATTCTTCGTTCAACTTTGATTTTATTCTTTTTGTGAATAATGTTATATGAAGCCCTTTTATCAATTTATGTTAGTTTGAGAAAGGATTTTTTGGACAGCTTTTGTTTAGGTGTCATGGAAATTTAAAGAACAAACCATTGAAATTTTATTTTGTAGCTATGCTCCTAGACAAAGATCAAGCATGGGCAAAAATGGATTCTTGGAGTCTCTTTAAAATAAGTACACATTCAAGGGCATCAAACAATAAAATCCTTTAATCGAAAAAAAAAAAACAATAAAATCTCAGTAATAGATTGAACCGTTGGTTCTCAACTTCCAAGCTCCAACAGCCACAACCAGAACATGGCTTGGGCTGCTCCTCCTCTGCTCTCTCTCCCTCTCAACCTCCTCCCACCCTCTTCTCCTCTCATCTCCAAATCCCACACGCCCAGCTGCCTCATAACCACTAGAAGATCATCGTTAAGAGTCACAGCCAGCGCTTCAGACCAAGACCAAACCAAGAACAAAGAAACAGAACAAGACTCGCCAGCCTTCAACCCATTTGGGTTCGTCACTGATAACCCCTCAAGCCGCACCGCCATTCAGCTCCCTGATACCCCTGCAGACGATGGCAATGTCGGCCAAATGCTTAACGTAAGACCCAAATTAAAGTGATGATCATTTCTGGTGGAGTATCGTTCTTGTTCTTGTTATATTGAACTTTCAGTACAGCTAATGTGCTTACCAAAGTTACTAGGAATGTTCTTAACATTGACAAGGGAACTAGGTGGATCAGTGTTTACTTTGGAATCAATCTTAGATTCTTCAGCCTTCACCACCAATTATTTAATATTTATTTGTAAATGTTTACTCTATTCATTGGTATTTTTAATTTTTGATTATGGTTCTAGAGAATAGAAGAAAAGGGGAGGGATTATGGAAAATACATCAGGTCGGGGGAGCATGTATGGTTCGTGAGAGAAACTGGTAAACCTTTCCCTGCAATCAACTACATGTATTAGTTTCTCTTTTATGATGTTTATGGCTTTATAAACTCAGTTTCACCTCGCAGGATCGGCTGAGAGCCAACGCGGAACAATTGTATTCCTTCATGGCGCTCCCACTCAGTCTTATAGCTACAGAAATGTCATGTCTCAGGTATAGCAGGCTGTTAATTGTATTCATTTCATATTGCCTTTTCTTTTCTTTTGTGTTAGGACATAAGGTTTAGAAAACTATGCAGCAGTTGACCTCAGAGCACTTATTTTGCCTCATGTTCATGTGATATGAGTCTTTAATTTGAGCTTACTGCTTAATTTTTCAATTGATTACTCTAAATTTGTTAATCATTGACTTGCCCTTGAGTAGATGTCCGAACTTGGATTCCACTGCTTTGCACCTGATTGGCTAGGATTTGGTTTTAGTGACAAGCCTCAGCCAGGATACGATTTTGACTACACAGGTTTGTTTCTCTTTATGATGTACTTATAACCTCGTACTTTCATTTGCGGTGTCTATAATGTGTATTCTTTTCTAAACAAGATTTATGTTTTCACTACAGAAAAGGAGTTCCACGATGAATTTGACAGATTACTAGATGTGTTGGGGGTCACTTCTCCTTTCTATCTAGTTGTTCAGGTTTGAACACTTGTAGAAGACAAGCTATTGGAGTGGTGTTTGTGATGAAAGATATTCTGGTCCAAAAGAGTTCAGTAAAGTCTAGTCAAGCTATAATAAAGTCTGTGTTATGGGCTACTTAAATTATGCACCTTACATGCTTTTGTTCTCTGCTTCAAGGGATTTCTTGTAGGTTCATATGGATTGACCTGGGCCATAAAAAATCCTAGCAGATTACAAAAGCTTGCAATTCTAAATAGTCCACTCACTGTGTCATCTCCTCTTCCAGGACTATTTAAACAACTAAGGTTTGTTCTTGATACTTGAGATTTGAAAAAAAAAAAACAAATGACCCAACTAATAAGTAGGTTATTAGCCTCTCCAGTCTTGACCCTTGAGTCTTGACAAGTTTTTTGTGTAGTTTTGTTTCTGGCGCAATTGTCAAATTTCCTTCTGTTTCTTTTCAGGTTTCCTCTACTTGGTGAGTTTACATGCCAGAATGCTATTATGGCTGAGCGCTTTATTGAAGCAGGTAGCGCGTACGTATCTAGTTCTTTTATCCAGTTCTGTGTATGCACATTAGATATAACTTCACAACAACCTTTTAAATTTAGTGCTATCTTTCTCTTTCTTGTCCACTAACACACTACTATCAGTGTGTAATTGGACTGTAAAGCAACATTTGGCAAAAGCTAACGTGAGGATGCTTGGAGATCGATGCTAGTACATGTTATTAGTCCTTGTGTCAGATGAAAGAAGATATCAAAATATTTAGGCTTCAAAATATGCAGATTTTCCAGGGTGTAGCAAAATTATCCAAAGCATCAGTAGCTTAATAGGCATGTGTATTTTTTTTATTTTTTTTTTCAAGAATTGAGTTTTCTAGGAAGATCAATCTTGCAGTTGTACTGTTAGATTAGAAAAATCAACATCATTGATAGCTCTCGATCTATGACTGTTTGCCTTCATATCTATTGAGATTTCCAAGGTCTTATAAAAGTATCTATTCTTTCACAGTTACGCGTTGAAGCTGGAAAAGGCTGATGTGTATCGTTTACCATATCTATCAAGCAGTGGCCCTGGATTTGGTTTGTGCTTTGTTTCTTCTTTTGACACAATTATTACTCACAAAACTGTCAAGAGTGTAGGTTAACATGTTATTAACTTATCATGCCCTGGTATATTTGACATCTAGATTATGGTAAGAGCAAAATGAAACTGCTTTGAGTGTTATTTTGATTCGTCTTTATCATATTATTAAGCTCTATTGCAACATCACTTCAGGGAGGCATCTTATACTTAATCCTGTTCTAGCACCACATAATATCTTTAATTAGGTGCTTGGTGAGGGCTAACCATGTACATATAATGAATCCTTATTAGTCCAAGCGCATAATATATTGGTTGTGCAATATGACTGATCTATACACACAGTAGACTGTCCCAACATTAGACATAATCCATTAGAGGCTACAAGCAAATATACTGCATCTCTATGTTTATAACTAGAGTTTTAAAGTAAAAGGAAGATAATCTTTGCCACATAAATTGTAAATAAATAATAGGTGTCTTCAGTTCTTAACATCGTATTCATTAAAAGTTCAATTTTGAGCATGACCTGAATTATAACTCTCTTGACCATAAAAACCATTCTTGATGTTTCAGCTATACTTGAAGCTGCAAGGAAAGCTGATTTCCGAAGCATCCTGAGCCAAATAGCATCTGGCTTTGCATCTGGAAGGTAGAGCTTTACTGAGATATGAATATAAATATGTTCACTCTGTCCCTGTTCATTGCATACACTTACAATTTCAAAGATAATTGGTTAATCCTATTTAAAATGACAATTTGATCTTCTTTTCACAAACTTCTTTTATGGCAGTCAAACTTGTCATTTTTATTGCATCTGGAAACTTTCTGTGCTATAATGACTATCTCCGCTAGGTAGAACATGTATAATGGACTCCATGGGAGCATATATAATGTTGTTCAACCAAGCAGTCTATATGAAGTATCATAAGCCACACCTCAGTTTCACCTGTAGTTGAAGTCTCTAGACCAAGAAAGACTATGATCAATCCATACAATCTTTTAACTGTATCATTAGTAATTAACATCATGAAAAACAGGAATTAGGGTTGTTGGTCTGATATGAATTTGATAATGGTCCACATCATGGTCAAAGAAACACAGATTTGTATAATGTTCTAACTTCATCTTTTATACTTTATTCGTGTACTTCTGCTGATGATTTGTAAATAATAAATCACGTGTGGACTTTAGATGGGATGTACCAACTCTTGTTGCATGGGGAATTTCAGACAAGTATCTACCTCAATCTGTGGCAGAGGAGTTTAAGAAAGCAAACCCCTCTGTTGTCAACCTTAAGTTGATAGAAGGTGCCGGGCATATGCCACAGGAGGACTGGTAAATAACTTTCTTTTAAATCAAGTGCATTACAACTTTTTAGTTTTTACCCCTTTCTTTCTTCCTAATCAAGTATTGAACAATTACAACAGGCCTGAGAGAGTTGTTACTGCTCTAAGAGTGTTCTTTTAAGTTCAATGCACGAATCGACATCTAATCTGGAAATCGGTATCATCGTTGCTGAAAGGTATGTAAAGATTTCTCCCTAAAAATATCACCTACTTGATTATACTACACAGTACCAACAGAGTTTACCTTTAAATTTTTTCATACCTCTTTCATTTCATTTCAGTAAAACAGCTGCATGACTATAGAGGATTACTTAAACTACAAAGAAGATCCTAAGAAATTCCTTGTCAATTGATGTGTGAATATTTAGTCCTACTTTGTGTATATCATAGTGAATAATTTTCTATACATTTCCACAAATTGTGTATCAGTATGAGATTATATATCAGTGGTCCACAAATTGTGCATCAGTACAAGAATTTCATCTGTTCTCTTCAGGTGGTTATGTAATTTTTGTCACCCTTTGTATTTGAATGTGCAGTAACTTATTTGCTTCAACTGTAACTCACCACAACCTCATCAGTTGAATCCCCTCTCATATGTGCAAGTGAACAGTTGAATTTCATATATCCAAACGCAGTTTAGTCCATGAGATTCTTTTTGGGGCTGTAAAGCCACTCAATATATCGTTTTCTCAAGGCAGCACTTGTATAGTTGTATGCCATACCTGAGAACAAATCATCATCTTAACCTCACACCTATAATCTGCAAATTAAATATGGTTAAATAGGAACTTTTCATTCTCATATATACTAAATGATCAAAATGTTTGATTTATTATATATATGAGAATTACATATTAGACTACTTGAGTTCTAGCTTTACCAACTGGATCATGGAATACAAACTTGTCATGCAAAACAAATGAGTGAAATTAGACTTCTCATGTAACATGTCAGTTTTTGTATATCCATTCATATTACCATAAACACAAAGACCTGCTTATAAAAGTACATGTAAACTTGATTCAGTTCCTCATAGCCTCCTCCTCTTCTTCTTCTTCTTCTTCTTTAATCCTCTTTGATCTTCGCCTCCAAACAACCCAAATCCACAACGCCTTCTCCACCTCTGCTGCATCCTTCAACCACATCCAAATTCACCACACAATTTCGCTGGTTGAAGAAAATAAACACCTGTAGACTATTAGAGCTCCACCTGTCCATCAATTTTCTGAAGAAATCTATGACTTGCTCAAAAGCGAAGAGCAAACCATAGCTGGTGGTTAACGTGGTCAAATAGGGAATTGCAATCATTTCGAGAGGTGCTATCCCAAGCATTTTATGTATGCGAAAAACTGAATCCTAACAAGATAAAGTTGACCTGTTGCACCTGTTGCAGATAATTTCATAATTTCTTCTTTTTGGGGTTATGATCTTTGATTAGTCCAGTAAGATATTTCATTCTGCTGCAACACACTCAAACATTAGTTGAAAGCCCCTCTTTTAGGTGGAACTTCAAAGAAAAGAGATAATTTCATATTTCCGACCACAGTTTAGCATATAATACATGATGGAAGTCATTAGTTTATCCACATAGTTAGAATTAAGCCCAGTTACATATCAAAAACTGCTTACTACTAACTGAGTTATCAAACCTGAATGCCGTCCTGCACCCATTTCCCCTCAGAAACACATGACTGGGCTACGAACTAAAGTCAGAATCTACTTCGCTCTCTTCTTAGGTTTGGCATTTTGACTGGTCTGCTTCTTTTTCTTAGATGTCATCTCTGCTTTGGATTGCTTATTAGTTGTCACCTTTCTTGTTCTGTTCTTCATATCTTCATCAGCAGAATCATCATTGTCATCATGATCGACATCATCAGTGGAATCATCATTGTCATTGTCTTCATCACTGCCTTTTGATTTTCTTTTCACTGTAGACCTCTTGGCCTGACCTCCAGGCTTCCTCCCTTTCCTAGATTTGGCAGTTCCCTTGACTTCTTTATCACTTGCTTCTTCATCAACATCATCTACACGCTTACTAGTTCTTTTACTTTCTGCATTGGCAGCTTGATTTCCAGTTAACTTCTGAAGCTCTGGTACAAACGCTGAAGTCTAGAAAAACAAAGAGGAGCACATTTAAAAGATTCAAACTTAGAATGGCCACAATAACAATAGAAGAGGGACTCTCAAAATGACTTACCCTGCCACCAACTGTGATAAAATCAATTTTCTTCCCTGCATTACACGAAAATATAAGTCATATCCGAGATGTTACTTAAAGGAAGGTTAAATTGTGCTTAAATAAAAGCTTGCATGAATAAGGGGTCAAGAACCAAACCATCAACCAACACATTTCCCGGTTTCTTTTCACGGGAATGAAAAATCCAATTACTAGGAAATTGATCACTATCTGCTCCAACTTCAACTGATTTTTCAATGACCTGTAAAACAAAAGCCACACATATATCACCAATTTCTTACCATTAATTTTTCCAGCCCTTTTGCCCCAACGAAAATGAAACAACCATTCACAGGGGAAGTGGATAGATTCAGCGTCAACTTGAACCGCATATTCAATAACCTACAGGCAGTGGGGTAGCTAGGAATTTTACTTGGGATGGTCAAAAGAAAATTGAATCAAAGACTAGTCTGCAAAACTTAGAAAATAAAAAATCCGGTGAAAAAAGTGAAAAAGGCTCAGCAAAAGATAAAAGAAAGGGCTAATGGGGAAGATAAATAAGAGAGACAAAAATAAAAGGGAAGAGAAATATTCTAGGTTAATTACGGATGACCAATTATTGTGGAATGGGCCAGATAATTTTGTTTCCTTCTCAGAAGGGTCAAATGAGGTATTATATAGTATTGTTCTTTGAAAATCCAAATATTTAACCTAGAATAACAGCTTTGAAAAATTGAAAAGAGTCACTTGACCCATCTGGTCTATAGTAGCTACGCCCATGCCTTCAGGTACATTACTCTATAATCTATATTTGCAATGAAGAGTGCATATTTACGTCCAAAAGACAAATTATCAGAGTTGAATCTCTGACCTCTTTGATGCTTTTGTGTAAAGCTTCGACACATTCTTTGGACAGGGTGGCAGAACTTTGCTCCGGATGAATTCTTGCCTGCAAGAAACAAAATGATAACTAAAGCTCCACCAGCAAACAAAATCTAGACGTACAAACTAGATATCCAAAACATTTAGAGCATCTAACTGAAACAATCAGCAACAAATGTAAACTAAACAATTACGATATGTATGAAATGAAATGAAATTACTACGCTTTTAAAACCCCAAGAAGCAAAGCTGGATTGGGCAAAGCTTAAGACTACGGCTAATGGGGTCAAACCAAAATCCTTTGATTATTTTTCTAAAAATGAAAAGCAAAAATGAAAAATCCTTGTTTTATATTCATAGTAAAAATGCAGTTTAGATAATGTTCCTTATCTTGACTTCCTTATCTGAGATGGACCAAACATACAGATTTCCATGCATTAAAAATCTCTACCATTTTGTTCAGTCCCATTACAACACAAGTTTAATGATTCCATAATTCTAGGAAATACAGTAGATACTTTATAAAGGATAATTTATTTCATACTTTGGACACTAAAAAATGTAAATGACAACTCCATATACATCCAGAAAGCCATAGATCATACATACAATAGTCATGTCAGCTCATATAACTGCTATTTTGAATTGTACGCTTGAACATGAAATACAAATGTTCCTCTTGAGCTTTTTACCATTCCTCCAAGAATGGGATAGTAAGGATCAATCTAATGAATAAGCAAGACAGATTCCATTCAAATTACTTAATCCCATTTGCTGACCAATAATATACTAAGCACTTATTATCTCACTCGTAGGGTAAGCTGTTCACATCAGACAATGAGTTTGTAACACATAAAGGGTTCAAAAACCGTTGTCCCTAATCATCCAGCCCTTGTAAATCTAGATCATAAATGCATCTCCCGATCAACTCATTAATATCACGTCCTCTCAAGTACATACAAAAAGCCAACAAAATTCTTTGTTTATCTTAACTAGCAACTCATCCCTTTTCTGAGTCTATAACTCCACCCCCTATCTCAAGCTCAATCCTCTTTCGGTTGATATGATAGTACAAAATCATCTCAACCATAAATGGAATTTGAAAAAAACTAATGATATAAAGTATGAAAACCACTCACTTGGTATAGTACTTCATCAGCAACCCAATTGCCAATTCCTGATATAAAGCTCTGCAAACAAATAAAACAAGAGGAGGTTATATCTATAAACAATAGTTTACACATCAACATGATCACTCATAGTACTAGACTGATTAAAGGTTTGTATTTAAGTTAAATGAGATCATTGACTCAACACATGAATTTGCTTCTTGCTCAAGAGAAAGAACTATGATGTGCTAACCTGATCAAGCAATAGAGCCTTAATTGATATTTTCTTCTTGCTTAATGATGCAAATAGTACATCGACAGTCATTGGCTCCAAGAGAGCATCAGGCCCAAGCTCAGATATGGGGGGCACAGAAGTTGGCTAGGTATCAACACATTAGAACACATAAGTTCATTATATTCCACCTCAAAAAGAGAAAAAGGAAAGCTCAACTGTTTTAGATGGAAGTTACATACATCTTTGAGCAGGCGCACTTTTGCAAATCGCCTTTTGTCAGTGAATGAGAACTCCAGACCGTCATCCAGCTGCCCAAGGAGTATTCAAATAGTTATCAATTAAAAAGCAAAACATATTGGCTGGAAATCATTCATAAACATCCTACCGTTCACCATTTACTCGACGACTGACCCTAAATCAGAACACATTATGCTATTTTCCACATTCTCATATGAGATAACTAAGCACAAATACGTCTTAAAGAAAGATACCCTTGAAAGAGTGACTGTTATTCTAACAGGACTAGTATGAAACATCTCATAACCCAAAAACTTTGTGCAATGATTGTAACGATATATTTGCAATGCAGAACTCCTTTCAACTTCAATCATTATAAACCCTTATCTGATGAAATTATTGCTATACAATACAATTTCCAAAATTGAAATACCCTCATGGATGCGAAAACAGCGATTCGCAAATGTTGCTTACTTGGACAAAAACCTTGGAGTATTTGGACGGCCACTCATCAGTGTCCTTAACAGCAGATCTGCAACCATTACTCAACATTATCACAATCAAAACCAACCAACAACATCAAAGCCTACTAAAAAATCAACCATTTACATCAGTTTCGTTGTGCCGGGCTACCTCTTGTATTTGGTGACCGCAACCCCTTTAATATACACCGCACCCGCCATCCCTACACAACAAAATCAACAAAATTGGAATGTGAAAATTCTAACTAGTACATTGTGGAAACTAACAATAGGAAGAGTCGAAACGGCACCGAATTGGAAGGAAGGGAAAGGAGGGGAGTCGAGTTGGAGCCACATGTTCTTGCCCTTACGGTGGGCGGAGATGATGGTCTTCCCCAATAGCGATGCCTCGAAGTCCGCGCGCGAGACTCCGTCGATGACTTTGGAGTCGTCGGCGACGATCGCTTTCGTGATCTTCTTCCCGACGCAGTTGTCCTGTATGGCCCTCCGGGCCGCCTCCACCTCCGGTAGCTCTGGCATTTCGCGCGCTTTTTGGGTGCACTTGGGTCTCTCTCTCTCTCTCTCTGTGCTCTCTCTGGGGTTTTTGGGGTTTTGCGGAGATTTATAAAGTCCAGGTGAGTGGCTAAGATATGATGTGTGTGGGTACAGGGGAAGGTGTGGAATTGGAGCCGTTGGATTTGAGTTCGATTTGGAAGCAATGACTGAGCTCAAACGAACAATGTCAAGTTCGATATGACTTGTTCAAACTTTGGTTTCTACTCACTTGTTTGTGAAAAATTTGAATCATTTGAAGGGTTGATCAATTGTTATTGGACATGTTATATGAGCCAACAATGCCTATTGCAAAAATTGTTCGAATTTCGGGCCTTTTTCAGCCAACACAATAACAGCAAAAAACGTCAAAACGAGGTCAAATTTGAGCTGACATTGTGTTTAGTTAGTTTAACTTGTACATCAACAAAAAAAAATGTGAGTTTTTTTTTTTTTTTGACAATTCCTAGCTAGACCTAGAAGTTGATAAATCGATCACCACATGTGAAATGCTTCAACTATGTATTGCAGCACAGTGTTTGACCATTTTGATGGCCTCCGGTCTGGAGCACACCCAACTAGATAAAAGTCATTAGGTGACTATTGACTAGGTCATTTGCAGTGAGTGACTCGGTGGTTAAGAAATGTGAGGTGAGTTTCACGTATAAAAATTTGGTTGTTCTGAATGCAAATAGTAAGCCTCATTGTGGCCAACAATCATTTTCCAACATAAAATCATGCTCATGTTATAACATGACCATGTTGTTCATGAACGTTGAACAACAATAGCAACTAATTTCCCCATAATGAACTACAAGATACCAAAATGTGATTATTGAACTCTTCAAAAGGACACTAGTCCTAGTTTTAGTCCTAATCACATCTGAAAATGTGAACTTTCAGTTAATATTATTGGCTTTCTTCTCCAAAAGCTCAAATACACAAACATCACCTTTTTTCAAATCATGTTCCCTGGCAAATGCAATCAACCTCTACACAGTAAGCCAGATATTTTAGAATGAGGGTTCAAATTCACAGGCCACAATGTATTTTCAACCTGAAGCATCACTCTTTGTTTCTCCAGTCGTCCCTCTATGCAACTCTTGATAAAACTAGCTGGTACACTGCATAAAAAAAAATGAATATTTGTAAGTAGTACTGATCATAGAGTGTATGAATAGGTTGCCGATGACTGGATTTACCACATTTGCGCGCTCTATGTTATAAGCCCGAAGAGAGACTTTGAAGAAGGGATTGTTTGGAAAGAACTTGTTGGCAGCTTCAACATTATTAACACTTGGAACCCTCAAAGACGAGCAACGCCTTTTAGCAGCTTCCCCACTAGTTTCTGATCTTTTGTTCCTGCCTCCTACAGTAACAGTTGAATCCGACGATTGATTATCAAATATAATCCGTAACTCTGATTTTAGGAAATGATGTACTTCATATTCATATTATAGGCTTACCAATATCAAGAGGAGAAGGATTAATAGAAGCCATACCAGTGATACCACCATTCATGCTGCAATCCGGTTCGACTTTGATTGAGGTTATATTATTTCCAACTTGTGTAGCTGCTCCTCTACCATGCCCTGCCACTCGAGAAAATTGAAAACATAACTGCAAGTTCTGCAGATATGGAGCTCAATAACTGCATAGCTTCCCATGTCACCAAAATCGATCATTAGCGCAAGTTATGTAGATGTCGAGTTATTGTGTACTAGAATTACCTGGAAGCACCGACCGCGGGAAGCAGCTTGTAGCTCTGAAAAATTCAACTTGAAATAAAAGATTAATGTCCTTAACCAAGACAAAGACACACACATCACCAACTTTTAGACAATTATCCTTTACAAATGCAAGCCAACCATGCTGGAGTATGGCTTTAGATTTTTCGTATTTGAACTTCACATACCAAGTTTTTCCATTTGAAACCCGAAGGATGACATTAGCAGCATCCTTAATTTGATTTTTCTTGAGGAACTCTGCTGGAAAACTCTGAAAAAGTAAGATGAAATCATGGAAACATTTCGGAGAGTACGTATGTACGTTAATTTATAATTCTATAAGCTTTCTGACCAAATAATTGTGTTGAACATATGAAGGTTGCATGACAACCTTGAAGTGAGCCTAGTCAGATATAAAAGCATCAGCATTCAAACGAGCTCGAGTCTTTTCACTTTTATTCAGTGATTCAAACTCCACAAGATCCTCAAGTGTTCTCTCTGAGCAGTTTCGTGTCGTAGATGAGCCTCCGACATCATTTTCAAACATCGTATCGGCTGCTTTACCTCTCTAACTTGTTCTCATTTTTTTGTATGATGGAGGACATGGTAATAGAGATTTGTCCCTCTTTACCGGGCGGCGGGGTGGAGAATCCTCCAGGATTTCAGTAGATATATCACCATCTTCTTCATCTTCATGATCCATCTCTTCCATCCCGAGCATTTTTGTTATGGGATGATCAATTTCTGTGGCATTTCTATCAAAGATGCAAACTAGGAATATAGAATTCCCTTCATATCTGAAAACTAGGAAGTCACCGTAGAGCAGAACTTAGAGAACTCTGGCCAACCCTTTTCAAACCAAACCTTGTCGTTGCACGTTGTCAGTTCCACTTCCCATTCAGCACCGCTCGGAAGCTTAAGACAAGCTGAATTTGATACATCTTGTCCGTATTTCATGACAAATTTCTTTGGAATTCTCTGGACAAAACAAGTACGTCAAGCTAGCTAAAGAAAAGAACATTTTCATTCGGACATACATAAGATCTTTTACTTTGGGTAGAAACAAATGAATCATGCGATCGATATATAATGATTTTGATGAACAATTGAACAAATTAAATGCATGCCAAGAGGAAGAGACGAACTTACAACTTTGATATCTCTAGAAGTGTCGTCCAAAATTATTTGGAAAAATTGGGGAGTGATGGAAGAAAATGTATGATGCCGGCGAAGTGAACCCATTGGCTTCTGAAGTTTCCAAACTTGGATGGCACAGAAAAGAGAGTGTAATATATGAATATATATGGTTGTTTTTGAAGGTTCAGTTTTGGATGAGTCTTATTTATAGAGAGGTTTTTCAGAGGTTTTAACTCCAGTACGTACTTTCAGTATTCCTCATAATTACTTACTTATCAGCTCAAGATGGATTAGTCAGAGTAATATCAAATTAATCGTCACTAACTCAAAACAAAATGCTTTTGTACGTTGTTTAAAGCTTTTCTTCAAGTTGATCAATTACTTTTTTAACTAGAAAAAAAATGTTTCGTTTACGGTATTACTATTAATAATAATGAAAGCAAAAGAGTCGTTAAATTTCTCCACAAGGCATGAATTTTGTTAGGGTTGCGGCTCAAAATTGATTCTTTGTCTATTTTGGATCACTACCAGGACAAGCACTTTAGCCGACGAAAATTCGTCGGCCTGTCAGCTTAATTCGTCGGCTAAGATCTTAGCCGACGACCTTTCGTCGGCTAAGATTTCGTCGGGAAAAGGTCGTCTGTGGTGACTTTAGCCGACGACACATGTAGAAGTCGTCGGCTATAGTCCAGAGTTTAGCCGACGAAAAAAATGTCGTCGGCTATAGTCCAGACTTTAGCCGACGAAAAAAATGTTGTCGGTTATCTGCCCAAACTTTAGCCGACAAAGAATTTAAGGTATTCGTCGGCTATAGTCTAGAGTTTAACCGACGAAAAACATGTCGTCGGTTATTTCTCCAACTTTAGCCGACGAATAATTTAAAATATTCGTCGGCTAAAGTTTGTAATAAAAAAATAAAACATCTATAGCC
>NC_020496.1:17401900-17403061 GCF_000184155.1 Fragaria vesca subsp. vesca | reverse complement strand
TTATTAGTAAATATTTAAAACGGACGTACTTAATGAAAATTAACTAATTAATTTTTTAATACCTGTTTACGAGGGTTGTTGAATCTGATGTCAGAAGCCAACGCCACTCGTACTCCATGTACTGGAACTCAGCAGGGGTACCAGAACGTGCGTTCCCGTGCGTAGTCCAGTGGGTCCGCAACTCGTTCTTCCACTCCTTGTACCTACAGATACAACAAAAATATTAGAAATATTATTAATATCACATACAATTTGTTTTTTCATTAACTTCCCAACGTACTTCCCCCATGCACAACGTCGGCCCAGCTGTCCTTCAGATGCTCGGGAACCTCAAACCACACCTGCATTTAACCGTTTATTGGTTTAGTTTTTCGAGAAATCAACAATGTAATACATAATATTATTTTGTAAACTCACCGACATCGCGTTGTGGACCATGTCCTTAACCTCCTGCGGGACCTCGCCCCAGTCTGACCACAACATAGGGACTCTATCCCTAATGACCGCTCCCACGCGGCCGGAGTACGTCCTCGACTTCCCGCCCGATACTATGTGGCCATCCCCGTTAGTATTGATGACGATCCTCCCCACGGTACCCACGATCTTCTCGAGAGCCTTCCCTGTGACGGGGCCTCTCTTCTTCTTTGTCGGCTTCGCTCCGACGGTGCCTATCACATGATAAACCAAATTGATTATTAAAATCGGAGACCCTTTATTATTAATTATAAGAAAAGTAATCATGCATCACTGATTACCTGAGGCGCTCGTGACAGATTCCGTCTCTGTCGCCGATGATGATACCCTTGCGGAAATAAGAGGCGTATCAAAAGGCACGAACCGGTACACCGCTGATGGAGCCACTGGCGGGGGCAGTGGATAAATCAGCGTCCCTGAGCCATCGACTACAGGTAAGGCCGGTATCATCCGCGGAAGGAACAGATGAGGCGGCGGCATCTGTACCGCAGATGACCCACTATCCGAAGAAGTAGGACCCGGAGTGGGCGCCCGGTGTATCTCAGGCATACGGGGTGCAGACACCTCCGTCTGGGTCTGAGGCCACAGCTGCCTCGAGGAACGAGGGACGGCCGCCTGCCTCGATGAAAGGGGCACCTCCGGCTGCCTCTGCGCCGTCTCCAGAAGGCTCGCACGTCTGGCTGTCAT
>NC_020496.1:17395836-17397016 GCF_000184155.1 Fragaria vesca subsp. vesca | reverse complement strand
TTGTCCCGGAAGTTCACACACCGGGCTATATTTCCTGCATAGCCTGAAGGATACTTCACACAACTCATCCACCTGAAAATTAGGTTCTTCTGGTCAGGCTTCACGATGTGAGGAGCTTGAGCTATTTTTTCTTCCCTTCTTCAACCACAGATGTCTTCTTAATTGCTATTTTTTTTAGATCAATGCGTGCCTTAGGACCGTCTTTCGTCTTCCCCTCCAAGTTCAGCACTGTGCCCACCACACTGTCGCAAACATTCTTTTTTATGTGCATCACATCTAGGTAGTGTCTGATCAACAACTTACTCCAGTATGGGAGTTCCCAGAATATGCTCTTATGTGTCCAGAATTTGTACCTGTCGGGTCTCTCAGGTATTGCCGCCACAATGTTGGGATGATTGCTGAGCTGCCCAAAATCGTACTCATTAAGCACTGCTAAAATTTCTTCCCCCGTCCATCTTCTGGGAGGCACACCGTTTTCTATGGTCCCATCAAATGCCTGTGCATCGAGCCGCCATTCGTGATCATATGGAAGGAGAGTACGGTGACCCAATTTGCATATCTTGTTGCAATGACTGCTGCTCCCCTCATCGTTAAGGCACTCTGGACAAGCCTTGTATCCCCTAACAACTTTGCCCGACAACATCTCACGGGCAGGAAAATCACTGATGGTACCAACAACCATGACATGCATCTGGAACATCTCGTGCGTGTACTTGTCATAAGTGGGATGACCAACGTCCCACAAAAATTTAAGCTCTTCAATCAAAGGTCTCAAATACACATCGAGACACTTCCCTGGATAACCGGGCCCCGGAATCAACATACTCAACATATTGTATTCCTTCTTCATGCACATCCATGGGGGAAGGTTGTACGGTACCAAAATCACCGGCCATACACTGTATTGAAGACTCATGTTGCCAAAAGGGTTGAACCCGTCGGATGAGAGCCCGAGCCTCACATTTCGGACCTCTGACGCAAAATGAGGAAACTCCCTGTCTATATGCTTCCAAGCCTCCCCGTCAACAGGGTGTATAAGGGTATCTTCGTCATGCAATTCCCTATCAGCGTGCCATCTCATAGCTTCGGCCGTGTGTGAAGACATGTACAACCGCTTCAACCTATCCCTCAAAGGGAAATACCGAAGTACCTTTACAGGTTTCCTGTTGCCTGCAGGAGT
>NC_020496.1:17391694-17394370 GCF_000184155.1 Fragaria vesca subsp. vesca | reverse complement strand
TGTCGTTGATGAAGACCGTTGTTGGATCGTTGGATGTACTGCCCGTCTCAGAAAATTGGTCATGATCATGCGGACCCCCAGATGATGTTTCACCGTGATATAACCAACATGTGTACTTCTCCTAAAACCCGTTACTCTTCAGGTGCTGCCATACTTTGTCAATCGCAAATCGATGCATATCATTGCGACACTGACATTTCGTGCACGGGCAATAGAAAATTGTATTCCCGTTAGCATTAGCCAGCGCATATTCCAGAAAACTCATAATTCCTTTACCATATCTTTTGTCCCATTTTGGAAACGAAATCCAACTCTTATCCATATCCTGAAAATATAACAAAATATATATGTATAACGCTAGCTAATTATTAATTAAATTCGATGTCATATATAAAATTTTAATTCATTTATATATATTCTACGTACTACAACTAATTAATTGATAACAAATTAATTAACACACATATATATATATAGATATACTTAATTAATAGTTACATAACGATATTATATATATCAACATCATCATAAAATCATCATCAACAACTTCATACCATCAACACAATATTATAAATTAATTAACATATATATATATCTACTACTTATTAACAACAACTTCATATATATTATCAAATCGATTAACACATATATATATATATATATACATCAAACGTACTCAAAATCTATCAATTCAATTACACTCAAAATCGATCAACTCAAATAAAACTCAAAATCAACATATATACACATGTACGTACCTATATATAGCTCCACTTCTTAATTATGGACAGATTTCAACAACACCCAAACTTTTTCTCCCGTTTTTTCTTCTCCCGTTTTTTTTTCTCAGATGAGCTGCTGTCTAGATCTGCGAATATAAAGAACTTTAGCCGACGAAAATATAATTTAGCCGACGAAGGAAAATTTCGTCGGTAAAGTCTACTTTAGCCGACGAAAAATTGATTCGTCGGCCTGGTTTTTTTTTTTCGTCGGCTAAAGTCTTTCTTCTGGTAGTGGATTCTTTACTTCTGAAGATTTTGGGTAGGTTATTCTAGTGTATCTAGAATTCTTGAAGTTTATGCTTAGAAGTAATGGTTCTAAATTCTATTGTAAGTTGGACTAATTGTGAGTCTATAAATAAGACCTTAAAGGCATAGTTTTTTGGTGTGGTGTGATGTAGATCAATTGAGAGTTCTGTTGCAACTTATGAGAGATCGGATGTATTTGAGAGTTCTCTACTGAGAGTCTAAAGTATGAGGAGAGAGGTTATTTGAGGGTGGAAGAACCGAATTGTTCTTTAGTTGTAATCTTCTTCTCGTTTAGTGGATCCATCATCATCACCCGAGGACGTAGGTTATGTGGATTTGACTGAACCTCGTTAAATATTTAGTGTTCGTGTTACATTGTTTCTAGTTACTCAAATGGAGGGATAATGGAGAAACATAAAACCATTACCCCCGAAAAGAAAAGAAATACAAGGATTACAATAAACACAGATAAAAAAGTTGCTTATGAGAATGCACCAATTACTCAAATGCAGATATTCCGAAACGTTCATTAAAATGCCATATGCTTTAAAATCGCCTTTCCAACTTTGTCTTCCACATGCTTCTTGACTGGTTCTGTCAATTAAGTTCACATATTTACATTCCTGAATCAATTTCCACTCATTTGCATATAAAACAGTTTAAATAGAATGACAACTTAAGGTCTCAGCAAAAGCTTCACAAGTCATTGCACATTCCAAATTCTACCTATATAAATGGTTTAGAGTGGCTTTAAACTATTAATCTCAGAAACATAAAATTCATTCTATCAAAACCAAGGTCCCAAACACAAAACCAAATTCTAATCTTATATGCAAAAACATAAGAACAATTTCATAAGCACAATTCCATATATCTCGGATGCATGATTTCAGAAAGGAAAAAAAAAGGGAGATTCGAAGCAACATTTTTCAACTGAAAAAGAAGAATTCGAAGATGTGATATTAGTAACCTTATGTTCAGTTTTTAAAACAGGATTGTGAGAGAGAGATGTGAAATTGGGAGAGGATGAAAAATTTCTAAGGATCATAAATAATTTATAAAGATAGCAGACAAAATTTTTTTGGTTCTGGAGAACATCAATCTCTAATCAAGCTCTTTTATTGCTGCAATGGGTATTTGAATTTGAGAGAAGAATCAGAAGATTAAGAATTTGAGAGAGAAGAAGAGAATGAAACAAATGAATAAAATATATATATATAGGCCCGTTCGAGAGCGGACGTTCGCACTCGGATTAAAGTGCGGACGTCCCTTCGTTCTCCACTCTCCGACGCCGACGACAGCGTGCCTTCACCCCAGAAGACTCTAGTAGCGTCCCTGACCACTTTCTCTCCCCGACGAGTCTGTTCTTTTCCAGTTTTCTAATGAGATCACCCAAAACTTCAAACAAGATCAATCTCGCCGGAAAACTAGAAAAAAATGGACTCACCGGTGAGGGAAAGTGATCGGGAACGCTATTGGAGTCTTTTAGGGTGGAGGCGCGTCGTCGTCGGCGCCGAAGGGTGGAGAACGGAGGGACGTCCGTATTTTAAGGACCGTTCGGACGTTCGCTTCTAAACGGCTCCGTATATATATATATATATATCAATTACACCTATATATATAAACCTATATATATATAACAAATAAA
>NC_020496.1:17384784-17391674 GCF_000184155.1 Fragaria vesca subsp. vesca | reverse complement strand
AAAAAAAAAAAAAAAAGTAACCCTTCAGCCTTGGCCCCCGGTGCCAGCGCACTGCCAGCATTCGGCCAGGACTGGGCATGTTGAGAGGTGATGCTGGAGATCCAAAAATGACGTCATGGTAGCCATAAAGCCTTTGAGTCAAAAGCCTCGCTCCCCACCGTAAAAGACTGCCATGAGATGGCGGCCGTCCTTGTGACACCAAAGGAGACGTGACCGTCCTCCTTAATAATTATCAACGCCGATGTCATACGAGACGATACTTCTTCCACCATCTTGATTGAACATGATATGCTAAATTTTTCAAAGAAAACCCAAGAGAGAATAACGAGAGAGTTACTTTTTTTTTTTTTTTTTTTTTTTCTGGCTAATTTTAGTAATTTTTTTTATCTCTATGAACTTGAATAGGAAATTGTTTTCGATCCCGGCCTCTTCTTTGACTAAATTACAAGCACTAATAACCACGAAAACTGTGACAAAATCTGGATTCCAATTATGAACATACCAAGAGATTCTCTGAATTTAGCTCATACCTCCAAACCAACGGTCATAATGTTTCTCCTTACTGGTGGGAAAATCTCAAGGTGCCAACACGTGATAAAACAAAAACGAATGGCCACACCATCCCCTGCCACGCGTCGCCGTCTCAGCGGTCACTCTCACGCTTACTCAGTTCTCCTTTCTCTTCCGATGCATGGGCCTCCCCTCACTCCTACTCTCTTATAAGCCTATGTCATTTTGCCCTTCCTCTCTCTGAGAGAGAGAGAGAGAGAGAGAGAGAGAGAGAGAGAAAAAGAGAGCTTGTGAAATCAATAATATCAGAAGGAGAGGCTACAATTCTTCCCAAATCCAAAACAGGGTAAGCCCTATCCTATCTTTTTATTCACAATACCTTTTACCAAACAAAATTTTGTTTACTCACTCAGTACTCTCAAACTCTCTGCACACACCCTTCTTCTTGTTCATTCTCCTCTTTACATACTATTCCTGCATGGTTTCATTGATTCTAGTCATTCTACCTAAGTTTGGCACAGTTTTACCCTGACTTCTGGGTTTCTCAGACTGTTTCCAAATTCATATACAGTTTGTTGAAGCAGCAAGAGAGCTAGAACCAATTCATTTTCCCTCCATGGCCCCAAAATCAGGCAGAGGCAAAAACAACAAGGCCAAGTCTGATAAGAAGAAGAAGGAAGAGAAGGGTTAGATTCCTTAATTTCTTTGAGTTCCAATCCCTTTTCGACAATTTCCCACTTAATTAAACTCTTGCATGCTTATGAACTTGTACTTCCATTTTTGACACCTTTGCAGTTCCTAGTGTTCTTGACATCACTATCATTACTCCATATGATACACAAGTTATTCTCAAGGTATATACTCAATGAACTTTTCTTCTATTTCTAGTTTTGCTTATGTCCAAATTAACTGTTCCATAATTAAAACCAAATATTAATCTAACAAGTTTTTTATACTAATGAATTTGATTATTGATATGAAGGGTATCTCCACTGACAAGATACTCGATGTTAAAAGACTACTGGCTGTGAATGTAGAGACATGTCATCTTACAAACTATTCCTTGTCTCATGAAGTAAGCCTTTAGTTTATATATTAATCAGATTACCAATAATACATTTTCCCCAGAACTTTTCTGAGTTTTACTAATCAATCTGCTGGGGGATGTTAATAGTTTTTGTTTCTTGCTTGGGCATCTTGCAGGTGAAAGGGAAGAGACTGAATGAAAGGGTGGAGGTGGTTAGTCTGAAACCCTGTCTTCTGAAAATGGTTGAAGGTAGGTTAAATTTACCTTACTGGTCATTCTGCACCAACCTCTGGCAACCACCCATCTTGGTGCCCATTTCTAGTAGTTTAAAGAATCCCTAGTTTTAGCAGCCTTTTAGGTTTGGTTACGTGTTTTAATATCTGTGAAAATATTAACTAAATGTCATCTAAAGACAATGAATGAGTTAATTTAGCATGATCTTCTCAACTAAAATAATGCCATAGGACTGCTATGAGAAAGAGACATCCATTTTTTTTTATTTCCTCAAAGATTTTCTAGCTTTCTTGTGACAGCTTCATACTTTCTTTTTATTTGTGACCGCATAATTTATATATTTTATTAAAGAAGAAAAAATCACAAGTTTTAAAAATTATCTTTCGTGACCTATAATTAAAATTATAATTCTTTTTTATTTTTAAATTTTCTTTGTTGAGGAAGAGTAATCAAAATTTCAGACATCAAATCGTCAATCACTAATTTAATTAGGTACGGATTTGTCATTTATTAAACAAAAAAAGTATGGCGGTTTCGAAACAACAACAATCTGTAAGAAAAATTAGCTAGCACTTGAAAATGACATCCAGCATTCTAACCAATTTCAGTTTGATTTGCAACCTATCTCTTCTAAATTCAAAAATGAGAATTAGGCCTTCAATTTTCACTTATGGTTATGGGATCACACCCTAACTTGACAACCTAGTCTGCTCTCTTAGCTCACCACCTCCAAATTTATTAGGCCTAGTTTGGTATTGAGTTTTAAGGATTAAAATTACTTATAATCATTATTTTAGATAAATTTTTTGTTTGGTAAAATCTTAAAACTTGTTTTTTTAAAACTTTTTAATTTAAATAATCATGATTTTAGATGGCAGATTGAGGGTTGAGGGTTACTTATTTAAAACTGTATTTTAAAAAAATTAAGTTTTTAAACCGCACTATCAAACTAACCCTTAGTCACGTTATAGGCACCATACCCCTCTTATACTTTATCAGCAAAAAATAAATGTGCATTAATTTACCAAAAAAAGCAAGTACAGCATATTATTGGCTTACATTGTTTTACTATGTTTCAGAGGACTACACCGAAGAAGCCGAAGCAGTTGCGCACGTGCGGCGTCTGCTGGACCTGGTGGCCTGCACGACCCGATTCGCCAAGCCCAAACGCTCCGCTTCCGCCCCGGACTCCAAGTCCAAGAAGACCGCCGCCGCCACCACCAAGCCACTCACCAAAAGCTCCGCCCCACCCTCACCGTCCGATGGCGCAACACCCGCGCAATCCGAGCCGTCCGTCTCGGCGATCTCGGAGAGCCTCGGGATGGTCGCCATTCACCCGACCCCGAAGCTCTCCGACTTCTACGACTTCTTCTCTTTCTCTCACCTCACGCCTCCCATTCTCCGTCAGTACCATCTCTCTCTCTCTCTCTGATTTTTTTACTGCGTTCAATTCCTCAGAAATGGTTTTTTACATTTTACTTTGTGTAGATTTACGGAGGTGTGACGTGGACGACACGCGCGACGGTGACTATTTTCAAATGCAGGTTATTTTCTTATAATTATTATTATTTGAGTATTTTATATGGGCACGACTCACACGGTGCTATAAATAAGTAAAAATCAGATCACCTTTCTAAAAATAAATAAGTAAAAATCATATGCACGTTGATATTGTGCACCGACAAAAAAGAAAAATAATTGTTGATCATAATGCCTCGACTTTAGGGCATAATGTCTGTCACATTATGTATATTATATGGTTTTGAGTGCACTAATTACAGTAACTAAGTGGGAAAGCGAAGCTACTTTGAAATTTTACACTAATCTTTGTGCGTGCATAGGGTATTTGTTAGATGAGGACAACCTATAGAGAAACATAACCAGAATATAAAATTGAGATAGTTTGTTGGAAATAAAATGGTAATGTTATGAGATTAAAGTCGGGGTAATTTTATTTTCAAACAACTGGGACTTTTTTTTTTTTGACATATTCCATGTGAAAATTGAAAAAAGGGAAGTTGTTTGGGTGGTTGTATTTTGATACTGTATGATTTGTTGTTTTCTTTGGGTCATTTTGTACTGTAGGGTCATTTTGCAACTTTAATAAGGTTCACATGGTGTCCTTATGTATGTGTGGCTGTCCTGATGTAGTGTTTTCTGTTTCATATTGATGATGCTTCTGACAGTAACATGAATACATGCAGATTAAGATTTGCAATGGGAAGCAAATACAAGTGGTTGCATCACTGAAAGGGTTCTACACAGTGGGAAAGCAGTTTTTACAAAGCCACTCATTGGTGGATCTTCTGCAACAGCTCAGTAGAGCTTTTGCTAATGTGAGGACCTAACACTCAGTTATACCTTGATTATAGAATGAAGTAGCATCAGCCAGAAACAAAGAGTAAAAAATGTAGATGCAAGCAACATATCTCACATGTTTTAACCCTAATAAATTTGGATTTCGCTTAATTTGTTTACACAAATTTATAGTTAAAAGCAAAGTAGCAGTATATGATTCCATTTGAACTTTATGCTTGTATTTCTTCAAAATTTCCTATGACTAAAATTATTTGCTGGAAAACTATTTGACTCTTAAAGGACCTTCTTGATTTCCATCAGCATTTATGCATGATTTGGTTTCTGTGACCTGACTTTATCGTCTGGTTGTTGCAGGCATATGAATCCTTGATGAAAGCTTTTGTAGATCATAACAAGGTGAGGAATGACTTGATGTCAATGTAATTTATTTTGAAATGAGTAGTCTTTAAGCTTTTCTTTTAATGTGTTTTTTTTGTTTAGTTTGGTGACCTTCCATATGGTTTTCGAGCAAACACATGGCTTGTTCCTCCATCTGTTGCCGAGTCTCCATCAATTTTTCCATCCCTGCCAACTGAAGATGAAAATTGGGGTGGAAATGGTGGAGGTCAGGGAAGAAATGGTGAATATGATCATCAGCAATGGGCTACTGATTTTGCAATTTTGGCTTGCATGCCTTGCAAAACTGAGGAGGAGAGGGTTGTTCGAGACCGAAAAGCATTTTTGCTTCATACTAGATTCATTGATGTAGCAATCTTCAAAGCTGCTGCAGCAATACGTGGTATAATAGATTCTACTGTGAATGCAGAAGAGACAACCAATTGTTCTCCGGGTTCTGTTCTTTATGATGAACGTGTCGGAGACTTGTCAATTGTTGTAAAACGTGATATAACAGATCCATTGTCAAACTCTGAAGTAAAAGTTAGTGGTGATCATCTATGCAGTACCAAGGAAGTTGCTCAGAGGTGTTTACTCAAGGGTTTAACTTCGGATGAGAGTGTGGTTGTTCATGTAAGTCTATTTATATCATGCTCATATGATGCATTTATGCCTGCTCAGTGAAGACGGAACACATTATAGGAAGCTATTTTTCCATTGCATTAGATTGTTTCTCATTCCTGATCTGGTTAAAGGGCATATACTGATTTTCATTTTAAAAGGAAAAATAAAAGTTAAGGCTTAACAGGTGGTGGTTACTAGTACCTACACAAATATCTTTGTTCTTTATTTCTGTCCTCTGAGGACTATATGTTTCTACTATCGCAGTGCTACCATGAAGAAATGAAACAATTGTAATTTTGCAGGATACTCCCTCCTTATGTGTGGTCAATGTGAGGCACTGTGGATACATTGCAACAGTTAAAGTTGTTGGTAAAATAAAGAAGGGAAGCTATGAGGCTAAAGATATTGACATTGAAGATCAACCAGATGGAGGAGCCAATTCTCTTAATCTCAATAGGTTAGAACTATGTGTTTTTTTATTTTGTTCTTTTGATGGTAGATATGATTAGCGACTTTATGAACGTGAAGGGGGATTTTGTCATATTCTCATCTGTCATTCAATAAGCCAATATGAAGAATTGTAGTTCCATCTCTAACTTGGTGAAACGTGCTTCATCTCTGAATAGTTTCATGTCATTTATGTCTGTACATTGATTCAATGTTCTTTCTGTCATTTTTCTTCACAGCCTCAGGGTTCTGCTTCAAAAGTTCAACACTGAATCAGTGGATAACTCTAATTCAGATGGTTTAAAAAATTCAAGGTCTCTGGTTCGAAGAGTAATAAAAGAGAGCTTGACAAAGTTAGAGGACGAGCCTGCCAATTCTGAGAGGTCTATTAGATGGGAACTTGGTTCTTGCTGGTTGCAACATTTACTTAAGCAGGAAACACCAGTAAACAATTCTGATAGTCCTGAGGATGATAATGAGGTGGCTGCACCAGTTGTTAAAGGTCTAGGGAAGCAATTTAAATTTTTGAAGAAGAGGGAAAAGAAAACAAGTACTGAAGCTGGAACAAATGATGAGGAAGATATAGATGCTAGTGCTCTCAGTCTAAATGGGGAATCAGATAAATTAGAGCTAAATAATGGGGGGAGCCACGAAATCAGCAGCAATGAGGCAGAATTGAAGACTTTAATTTCAGAAGAAGCCTATTTGCGTCTGAAAGAAAGTGGAACTAATCTTCATCTAAAGGTTATGAGAATGAGACTATCTTTAAATAATTTTCAGTGGAATCTATATTCTTATTAATGATGTGTCATTTACTGAAAAACAAAGTTGCTACCATGCTTTACCAATATGTAGCACATACTTTGTGTTGTTGAGAGCTAACAGTTTAAGATTGCTTGCTGTAACACTCTGACAGTCAGCGGATGAGCTAATGAAGATGGCATACAAATATTATGATGAAGTTGCCTTGCCAAAGCTGGTACCCTTCTGTTTGATTTGAGTTGTCCTCTTACAGTTATCTCCGTTGTTGTTTATGATCTAAATCTGTTACATTACTAGGTAACAGACTTTGGATCACTTGAACTTTCTCCAGTTGACGGCCGTACGCTGACAGATTTCATGCATTTAAGGGGGCTGAAAATGCAGTCTTTGGGTCGTGTGGTGAGAACTCTCTCTCTCTCTCTCCACACCAATTACATCTTCTTTCTTCTTCTTTTCTCTTACGTTTTTGTGGTCAATTTTCTTGATGGGATGCTTAATGAAAATTATTCTTTTTACATGTCTCTGGCCTCGTGTTGCTTGTACTTGAGACCTGTAACCTTGTTTTTTTTTNTTTTTTTNTTTTTNTTTTNTT
>NC_020496.1:17383307-17384764 GCF_000184155.1 Fragaria vesca subsp. vesca | reverse complement strand
TTGTTTTTTTTTTTTTTTTTTTTGTTTATTTCTATTCCTAATATAATGTTCACAAAATCAGGTTGAACTTTCGGAGAAACTTCCTCATATACAGTCTCTTTGTATTCATGAGATGATTACTCGAGCTTTCAAGCATGTGGTTGAAGCAGTGGTGGCTTCTGTTGGCAAAATAACTGACTTGTCTGCGGCAATAGCTGCAACCCTGAATTTTCTACTTGGAGGCTCTGGGATGGATGATGATGTCCTTAAATTGCAATGGTTACGAATATTCCTGGCCCGAAAATTTGGTTGGTCATTGAAAGATGAATTTCAGCACTTGAGGAAGTTGTCAATTCTCCGAGGACTTTGCCGTAAGGTATTTTAAATATGACTGGTATCAGTCCTGATATATCATAGCAGTGTCATGGTTTTTACGCTCTCTTTGTCCAGGTTGGGCTGGAGTTGGCCCCACGAGATTATGACATGGAATGTCATAACCCTTTCAGCAAATATGACATTATTAGCATGGTTCCAGTGTGTAAGGTGTTATTCTGTTTATTTACCCCTTTCTTATTTACTCAGAATTAGTGGATTACAAATCTCTTACATATTTTATCTTGTTTCACAGCATGTAGCATGCTCTTCAGCTGATGGACGAAATCTGTTGGAGTCATCTAAAATTGCTCTTGATAAAGGAAAGTTAGATGATGCTGTACATTACGGAACAAAGGTACCTCTTCATATCAATTGAAAATAATGTCAACTCTGTCTTCAGTCCTGATACTGATTTTCCTTCTTGAACTTAAAGGCACTAGCGAAGATGATAGCTGTCTGTGGTCACTATCATCGAGTTACTGCAAGTGCTTACAGCCTTTTAGCAGTAGTTCTTTACCACACGGGTGATTTTAATCAGGTATACTTTCTTTTAATAATGATGGATTGCATTTCTGTTTTTGTGCTGCTGTTCTATCGACTAAATATTACTTCGGTTTCATTGGTCAGGCAACCATTTATCAGCAGAAGGCTTTAGCTATTAATGAAAGGGAACTTGGGCTGGACCATCCTGATACCATGAAAAGCTATGGGGATCTTTCTGTTTTTTACTACCGTCTTCAATACATCGAATTGGCTTTGAAGTAAGTCAACTTTGATTCTTAATTTTTCTGTCATTTGTATGTTTTTTTGCTACATGTTTACTGTAACACATTCGTTTTAACTTCTCGCTTCATGGTAGTGATTTAACTTTTTTGTGTTTTTGTGTAGGTATGTAAATCGTGCATTGTTTCTTCTTCATTTTACATGTGGACTATCTCACCCTAACACAGCTGCGACATATATAAATGTGGCTATGATGGAGGAAGGCATGGGAAATGTCCATGTTGCTCTCAGATACCTACATGAAGCTCTCAAGTGCAACCAGAGACTATTAGGAGCAGATCACATACAGGTGTGACTACATATCCCCACTCCCCCCCCCC
>NC_020496.1:17369227-17383287 GCF_000184155.1 Fragaria vesca subsp. vesca | reverse complement strand
CTCCCCCTCCCTCTCTCTCTCTCTCCTCCTCTCTCTCTCTCTCTCTCTCTGTGTATATGTAGATACATTATATATTTGGATGTGCTTCTGTGCATGGCTGCATGATGTCCCTCATTTTTCTGCAAACTTCGTATATTTCATTATTTCTAAATTGAATCTTTTACATGGTTATTACACCTTTTAGACTGCTGCAAGCTATCATGCCATAGCCATAGCTCTTTCATTGATGGAAGCATATTCTCTAAGCGTGCAACATGAGCAAACAACACTCAAGATACTTCAAGACAAACTTGGACCTGAGGATCTTCGTACTCAGGTAACCACACAATCTTTACTATTCTCTATATTTGTTGGATGGATGGATGGATTCAGTTGATAAATCTGTGTTGTTGGCCTTTTCTGTTACTTATTAAAAGAAACTGATGTGGCTGTAGCTTATCATCTTATACTCATAATTTGAAGATGTCAGTTAACATGTTAATGACTTGTATATTCCTGAGCAGGATGCAGCAGCATGGCTTGAATATTTTGAGTCTAAGTCTCTAGAGCAGCAAGAAGCAGCACGAAATGGATCTCCAAAGCCTGATGCCTTGATTGCAAGCAAAGGTCACCTTAGGTATTAATATGGTATTCCCAAATTACTTGATTCTATGTTCTTTAATTAAACGTGTGGGGACTAAACCGTTTCATGTTCCAATGCAGTGTGTCAGATCTCCTGGATTACATAAGCCCTGATCAAGATTCAAAAGTAAATGATGCACATAGGAAGCAGCGACGTGCAAAGGTGAATAGATTCTCCCTTATATATTCTTGTGACAGATTGCATTCATAGTTGATCCTACTATTAGGGCATGATATTTCGGTATATCCAATCTGTATTTCACATGTTACATGATTATATTTGCAGGTTCATCAATCGAGTGATACTATCTATCAGGAACATCAAGATGCGGTAGGTGAAGATGACTTGCCAAGTGATGGACTTGAAAACACTATGGTCTTGATAGATGATAATACTGAAGTAGTTGAGGAAAGATGGGTTCATCAGGAACTGGAGGAAAAAGAACATGTCTCTAGAAATGGTTTGTCAGTTACCGGTGTAACAGCCGAAGAAACAACTTCAGATGAAGGCTGGCAAGAAGCCAATTCAAAGGGGAGGTCTGGAAATACCACTTCTGGGCGGAAGTTCAGTCGAAGGAGGCCAGATAGTGAATCTTCACACTTCAGAGAAAGCAAATATTCGAGGGAAGTTAAATCCTCATCACAGACTGCAGCTGCGAAGAGCTTTCTAAATGATTCATCCTCATCAAAGCAATCAAAGGTTCGTACTGTGAGTACTGGAGAGGACTCAGTTAGACTTCAGTCCAAGAATACTGTTTCTAAAGTCTCCACTACTCCAGCGACTCTTACGAACTTGACTTCAAAATCTGTATCTTACAAACAAGTAGCTTTGGCACCTCCAGGTACTGTCCTAAAGTCATTGCTGGATAAAGTTGACAACCTAAATGTGGAAAAATCTGAAAAAAAGGTGTGTAACCCTCCACCTGAGACATTGAAAACTGAAGAAAGCATAGGGGTAGTTGAATTCACTCCAAAGGACGAGACCGAAGGAACACATGCAAGTTCAACCCCATCAGAAGATACAGGCCCTGAAACTGTGGAAGAAAGGTCTGCCGAAAAAAATGGAAGTAAGCTATCGGCTGCAGCAGAACCATTCAATCCAAGACCACACACCATGGCTCACCCTCTAAATCCAGTTGCTGTTACAAGTGTATATGATGTGAGAGCCAGTCAAGCAATGCTTTCTGCACCTGTGCTACCCCCAGTAGCTGCCAGAGTTCCTTGTGGTCCTCGGTCACCTTTGTATTATAAAACCAACTATTCTTTTCGCATGAGACAAGGTGTTCAAAAGTTTCAAAGTCCCCTTTCAGAAAGAAGTGGATCTGGACCTCCAAGAATCATGAATCCACATGCTCCAGAGTTTGTTCCCGGGAGAAGTTTGCCAGCAGATTACATGGATGAATATGCAGAATATGCAACTGATTCAAATTCTTCATTTGAAATGAATAGAGCTGAAGAGATGGATGAGAAATCAAATGGTAAAGCCGAGAGAAAGAGCATTTCTGAGTCTGAGAAGTCAGAGCTTGCAAGGCAGATATTGCTGAGCTTTATCGTAAAATCTGTCCAGCACAACAAGGATTCGGAAAGTGAAAGTAAGCCGGAAAATCATTCTGATGCTGTAGAGAATGACAGTGCAATTATAAAAATTCACTACGGAAATGAAGGAAAAACGAACTTGGTTTCTCAATCCAGTGACTGTGATCAATCAAAAACAATGGATGTGGATACAAATGAAGTTGTTGATAGTGAAGGATTTACAGTTGTGACAAAGAGGAGAAGAAGTCGGCAGCAGTTCAGAAGTGAGTTGTACAACCAGCAATCCATCTCAGCTTCTGTTCATTGAAACATACAACATCATATAGCTCCTGAAATCAGGGTACCACCGAATTTCTTTTCTTTGAACCTCAGCTCAATCTCACACACACAACACGTTATAGTCGAGAAAATCAATTAGTTTTTGTATCACAATAAGTTGTCATCATGCTTATTTTTGTATCCAATTTTTTTAGAGGTTTCGATGAATAAAAGCTGTCCCTCGTTTCCAGATATAGTGGTAATCACTATATTAAGAAGTGTTTAATAATGTCTTAGAGTATGATCATCTTTTCTTCAGGTTAGTTTAGTTTAACTTATATCAGTATTTAGTATGTACAGTTTATTTCCTCATGATTACTATCATAATTAAGGAGAGAGAAATAAGTCATAGTTTAGTATATTTAGGTGAAAATGGTAATACATTAGCTTTGTTCATCTGTGCGTTCAAATTTGTTAGGCTTCGCTGTAAAAAATTTCTAAAATAAATATCTCCAACAAATTATGACCTTCGTTATGAACTCCTAAATTATGTGCCATGTCATAGGGCATGTAAGTTGAGCTAAGTTTAGAAAAGGTTACAGAGAGATGAATGAGCTCATTGGAGTCAGGTAGCTTAAAATAGAGATCAGAGATGGACATGGTTATGGAAACTCTTGCGTTAACCCAACTAACCAACTTACTTTGACTAATGCTCCATAATCAATCCAAGAGAGGAGCAACAGAAACAAGAGGGCGTTATCAGTTATTGAAGTTTAAACATTGTTTTCAAGGTAAGAGGAACAATAAATAATCCTGTTCTTCATTCTGGGTTTTGTAACTGGAAAATTTCTCAAACAAAACAAGGAAGATAATAAGGCATTCATAGTACGTAGCTTATGAGTTCAGGCGAGGAAGAAATGGGAATCAGAGGTAAAGCGGAGAGGAGAGAAGAGTCGGTGGCGGTGGCCATCGACAAGGACAGAGGAAGCCAATATGCTATCAAATGGGCTATTGATAATCTTCTCAGCAGAGGCCAAGCTCTCACATTGCTTCATGTTAAACACACAACAAATGCAGTTCCCAACCAATGTAATTCAATCTCCCTCCTCCTCTCTTTAGTTCTCTTATGCATGCATGGATGATCATCAAGAATATGGACTCCCACATCCGGATTTCAACTTCTTGATTCTATATAGATCCTTAACATAGTTTCTCCATCCTTTGCCAATTGGTTTTGAGATGCATGCTAAAACTTTAACATGATACCGGGGCGGACAATCTACCCATGAGGCCATACAGTCTACATGTTGTGTTGTTGCTTGAACTGGGATAATGTTCTTAAAACTCACTAGTCTGTGAAGTACTCATCAATTAATTGCATATTTTTATATATAATTTCACCTGTTTAATTCTTCTTTTATGGTGCAGCCGGGAGCTCGGTGTCTATGTCTGAGGTTAAGGAGGATGTTGCAAAGGTGTACAGAAAACAACTTGAAGCTCAAGCAAAAGAGTTGTTTCTACCATTCCGTTGCTTTTGCACCAAAAAGGCTGTGAGTCTCGAACTGTAATATAATTAGCTTCACACCAGAACTTCACCTTATGGTTTAATTTTTTTTTGTTGCAGATAAATTGCAAAGAAGTCATAATCGAGGATACAGATGTAACAAAAGGAATCATCAACTACGTCAATTCCAATGGGATTGAGGTTTTGGTACTTGGCGCACCATCAAAAAGCAGCTTCATCAGGTTGTGATCTAAACCTTGCGATGAAACAATCGTACATCCATATTAGCACATGTCAATCCTAAATGTATCAACTTTTCTTTCACAACAGATTCATGACTACAGACGTTCCAACCACCGTGGTGAAAAGGGTACCGGACTTTTGCACTGTTTATGTCATTGGGAAAGGAAAGATCTCATATGTGCGATCTGCTACCAGCTCATTACCCCCAAAACCTCAATCGCGTAATCAAATACAGTACCAAGCTAGCAATGTTTCAGATTCAAGTGAAACACAAAGCACAGTCAGCCAGAAATCTAGAGGTTTGTCATGAGTTCTGTGTATTAGCTCATGCAATGTTATAATCTATTTGCCACCCTCAATAGCATGTTATATACTTGTCATTAGTAAATACTAACTAGCATCTTTCATCAATCCAGGAGGCGAGAGGAAACAGTATACGCCCCGTACCCAGCAAAATGACAATGAAATCCTGTAAGCTTTTAGCTTTGATTCTTTTTGAGTCGGGAATAGATATTAGCAGTATCAATTAGGAACTTTCTGTATTTGGCTGAGTTTCAATAACATGTGTTAAAGAGTTATAAAGTCATATCAATTTATGTGCAATGATTAATATGCTGAAAAAGATATGACCACAGTTGGTAAAGATTAACCTAAGATCTGATACAGGTCACCATTCTCAAGAGGAAAAGCTTCAATGAACAAAACACATGAGCTGTCTGTCGAGAGTGATATATCGTTCGTGAGCAGCAACGGAAGGTCAAGCACTGATTACAGAAGCTCTACATCATCGTACTCTGGAACCAAGTACATTGACATGGGTTTCGCCAACAATGACTTCTCATCAATGGATAATGACATATCATGGTCACCACAGAACATGGTAAGATGAATTACACATGAAAAATGTCGTTACTCCGAGACATGCATTTGTGGCAAAATCAATAATACATGGAGAAATAGTTCACATTTCACAGTATTAAATTTGATTTGCAATGATCTTGATAGGATGGAGTGGAATCGGAGATGAGGAGGCTCATGCTAGAGCTCAAGCAAACAAGGGACATGTACAATAATGCCTGCAAGGAGGCACTCATAGCACAACATCAGGTATTCATGCGTAAACCTGAATGAAGATTGTGTGTTTTTCTTTTCTTTTTTAGCTTTTGGTATCAGAACAATAGTTCAGGCAAAACATTATATTGGCATGTCAACAGGCAAATGAAGTAAACCAATGGAAAAGGGCAGAAGAAGTGAGACTAGAAGAGGCAAAAGTAGCCGAAGAAGTTGCAATGGAAGCTGCAGAGAAGGAGAAAGCCAAATGTAAAGCAGCAGTCGAAATAGCACAAGCAGCTCGAAGGGTTGCAGAATTCGAGGCACTGAAAAGGAAGAGTGCAGAAAATAAAGCCCTTAAAGAAGCAGAAGACAGGAAAAAAGCACAAGCAGGAATGGCATTTGATGTCAGGTATAGGAAGTATTCAATTGAAGAGATTGAAGCAGCAACAAACGAATTCTCAGGTAGTCTCAAGATTGGGGAAGGAGGCTATGGACCTGTGTATAAAGGTGAACTAGACCATACATCTGTGGCAATAAAAGTTCTCCGTCCAGATGCAGCTCATGGGAAATCACAGTTCAAGCGAGAGGTTTGTGACTTCATACATGATTAAACACTAAATTTTACTACAAAGTTTCTTCTAAAATACAACAGTTTCATTTAATTAGCATATAAACATCATAACAAAGGGAAGTCTTATGAGTTCTTAATATCAAGGCTGATACCTTTCCTATTTATCTAAGCAATATTCATTAAGAAATATACTATGTATTCTAAATGTATCTGAGGAACTCTGAATCATCATGCAGGTTGAAGTGTTGAGCTGCATAAGACATCCAAACATGGTCCTCCTTCTTGGAGCATGTCCCGAGTACGGCTGCCTTGTCTACGAGTACATGGCTAATGGTAGCTTAGAAGATCGCCTATCCCGGAAAGGCAATACCCCGGTTATTCCTTGGCAGCTAAGGTTCCGAATTGCAGCAGAAATTGCCACAGGGCTTTTGTTCCTTCATCAAAGCAAGCCAGAACCCCTTGTACATCGTGACCTTAAACCCGGAAACATATTGCTGGACCATAATTATGTCAGCAAGATTAGTGATGTAGGTTTGGCTAGACTTGTCCCTCCATCAGTAGCCGACTCTGTCACTCAGTACTACATGACATCAACAGCAGGAACATTCTGTTACATCGATCCAGAGTATCAGCAAACCGGAATGCTTGGAACAAAATCTGATATCTACTCACTCGGAGTCGTGCTTCTGCAAATCATAACAGGTCGGCCACCAATGGGTTTGACACATCTTGTTGAGAGGGCTATTGAGCAAGGGACCTTTATTGACGTGCTTGACCCTGCTGTTAAAGACTGGCCTGTTAAGGACGCCTTGAGCTTTGCTAAGCTAGCTTTAAAGTGTGCTGAAATGAGGCGAAAAGATAGACCGGATCTTGGGAAGGTTGTGCTACCTGAGCTTAACCGGTTGAGAGCGCTTGGCCAAGATAGCATGAATGCTATGATGTTTGGTGGCAGTGAAGTATTCTCTCCAAGAAAAGGCCAATTTTCCTCTAGTCAAGTGAGTTACATAACCTAACTTACACATCGTATTATGCATACAAGGAAGATTATGTATCAACACGTACTAGAAGGACGTCAACTGATTTTTCGTAAGTGGTAGCTAGTTAAAAAAGAAGTCTAGAGGACTTAATCAATACTACGTATATGAAAGGAGGATCCATACTCTCCATTGAGCCCTTTTCAATATCCTGAGCAATTGAGCAGTCTTTGAAGCTGGAAAGTTTCACTGTAATTTTTTGTTTTGGCATGTGTTTTTATGTTACATGCATATTTCGTTTTTTTTTTTTATGGGAACATGCATATTTTGTTAAACTTCATTTGTGTAAAATAGTTGCAGGATGTGATGAGTGACCACGACAGCTCAAGGAGTCAATCAAGCACATCATCTTCTAATGGTAGAAGATTATTCTCAGATATGTCATCTGAGTCTTAAGTCTAATCAGTCTGATGACAAGTCGTCTACACAATTAGAAACTTGTGACTGAAGAATTTGTACATACGTACACTTGGACACTTGGTGTCCACTCTAGCTCCTAGAGAGGTGAAAGAATGGGATAAAGCTCTATTCGGAGAGAGCATTTAGCATACGTTGGTATCATATTCTCTGTTTTTTTTTTTTTTTTTTTTTTTCTTAGTTTTTTTCTGGCTGATCGATGTACTGAGACACTGAAAATTGTTTGATGATAAACTCATAAAAGTAAGTTTGTTACTATTTTTTTTTTTATGAAGAAATTATAACTCAGGTGCATAATATGGTAACAATTAATACAAACAACCCTTCATGTCATGGCTCGATAAAAATGAAAAATCCCAGGATCCCAGCAACATTGATTGGTCACCTTGAAGCAGTCAATGTTGTCATCGACTTGGTCACTTAGGTTGGAGATTAATAGTGTACCAAACCAAAGATTAGATTTAGCAAACTGATCAGCAAACAGCGACATTGCAGCCATGCATGATCCTCATTCCTGCCACGAGTGTGGCACCATCATAAATTCATAATCACTTGTGCCGTTGAAAAACCAAAGGAAAAAGGAGACGACGAAGGAGAGTCATTCTCTCATGGGAGATGGAAGGAAGAGAAAAGCGAGTAAAGGTCTCGTCGACTTTGTCGAGGACAGCATATATGGAAGTGCCTAGAGATTGAGATTTGAGGTGAAGGTAAGACTATACAATCTTTATCAGTTAATAACAAATTTGTTAATTACTTGAACTGAATTTATTTATTTATTTATTTTTTATTTTAGAAAGAGTTGAACTGAATGTTTCTTGTATCCATAGACTATAATTTCATAATTTTCGGTCAATGGTGAAATGAGAGTCGACTTAAGTTTCATCTCTCTAAACCCTAATTAATTTCCTGATCTCACCAACAACCTCCTCTCCTCGATCTGTTTCCCCTCACCCATGGTGGTGATCCCTCATCCTTTTGTGTTGATTCCTCACCCTCTGTGGTGATTCCTCACCCCAAGTGGTGATTTTTCTTTGCTTTTTCTCTTCCTTTGCATCTGATTTTGGTCCCCATAGATCAAATCCGTTTCTAGTCCTTACCCTAAGGCTTATTCTCAAGTTTGTACTCATGTTGACTCTCAGATCTTGTTCTTCCGCTGCTCCTCAAGATTTTCAAACCGTGATTAAGGCTTCTTCTTCTTCTCTACCTTGTCCTGCTATGAAAGATTTCGTCATCATTTGCAACCACCTCTTTAGATCTCAAGCTTAGTTGTTGAGATCTATGTTGGCTTGGTTGTTGTTACTGTTTTATTCGAGTTTTTCTCATAATTGGTCGACGAGAGAATGTACGGCAGCTCTGTCCTCCTCAACTTTGCAGACCACATCTTACCAATCTTTGCTCGCAATTTTCATCGGAGCTTTGGTGACGACATTCCAAGGCGGCTGCAAGTTAGAGATGAAAAAGAAATTTTATTTAGGGTTATGTTTTGGGCTTTTGGGCCTTTAGTTTACTTTGTTTTTGTAATGTCTTTCTCATGTCTTAATCTTCTTAAAGATGACTTTGAGAGACTTGTTTGCTTGCCTTTAGCTTTGTTTGCTTGTCCCTGGCTTCGTTTGGGCCTCCTTGTGTCTTTTGGCTTTTATGATATTTGTTTCACGACAAAAAAATAATAATAATAATAATACACTATAAGTTTTGTTGTTGCCTTGGCTTTGTTTAGGCCTTCTTGTGCCTTTCGGTTTCTATGATATTTGTTTCACGACCAAAAACAAAAATACACTATAAGTTTTGTTGTATTAGCTATAACAAACCAGCAAGAGCTAATAGTTTGTTCTTATATTCTGCTAGCACAATTAATTATCAATCCTTCCACACAAATATTCTCCGGAGACTTCTGTACCCACATTTAAGTAGGAAAGCCGAAAGCCAATATATATATAGTTTCAGCACGATCACCTGCCAATGGCATATCTTTTATAACGAAGCCCGAAGCCCCGAAGTAACAGCACCCACCCATGCTTTAGAATTTAGATAACGAAACCATCAAAATTTATCGAATGTGTCTAAAAATAGATTTGATTTTTATAAAAGAAAAGAGGAATAGGTTATAGGTAGCAACTATATATGACTGACAGAAAAAAGTGCACGCCACAGCCACTTTTGCTTCACACTTATTCTCATCATCCCAGGGTTGACAAGATTGAACGAGAGTGGAGTGCATGCCACATTATTCCACTTTTATTTTGGCCACATTATTATTCCACTTTGGATTTTGGCTCTACACCACGTACTATTATTCCCAGTAATTCGTTTCCGTGCTGCATTCTCACAAGATAAATAAAACAAGATCAAAGTAAGAAATACATTGCAACATGATCATATAATTGACTCAAAGTTCCAGAGAAGAAAACAATGGTAGAGGGAGGAGGCTAGCTAGCTCATCAGTAATGAAATAACTCATTTAATTAAGAAATAGAGGTGGAGGGTTGATGAGTCTGAGTGATGTCTCGAGGAGAATGCAAAGGAAACAAAGGCAAAAGCTCAGGTGGGTGATGATCAGGCCCTCGCGGTGTACTTAGCGGACTTGGTTGGTGCATATAGAACCCTTTCTCTGCGATAATGGCTCGCTCCGCCTCTTCCTCGTCCACCACCTCGCACGGCGACACCGGCGTCCTGGGGCTCCCACGTGCCAGAAACTCAAACGGAGAAACTGGTGACATCATCACCGGCCGAGCCAGCTGCTGGGGTCCACACGACGATGATGACGAAGGGTGTAGTACTGTTGTGGAGGTAGTGAGGTGGAGCTCGAGCTTCTTGGTGCTTTGTCTCCTCTCGTGGAGCTTGAAGGCGGGCCGTCGGGGCCCCACTTCGGCGGCGGGTTTGGGGTTGGTGTAGCGTGCGGGGAGGGTCAGAGGGAGCTTCTGGGCTGAGGGGTCCTCCGTTGCTCCGGTGAGCTTCTGGACGACGGCCCGGAAGCTTGATGGGTCGGCTTGGACGTAGGTGGTGTTGGGGGAAGCCGGGTCGGATCCGTAAGTAGGTTGGTGAGTGTTCATGTTGGTGGTGATGGAAGAAGACGTCGGAGGTTTCTGAGAGAGAAACGAGGCAGCGGGAAGAAGAAGAAGAGAGGCATCAAATGGTAGGCAGTGAGGTGATGAGGATAGGAAGAGCAACAATGGTTTTAAAGGCTTTATTATTATTATTTTTTTTTTCACTTGACTTTTTACTAGGGTTTCTTATTATTCTGTGCCTTTAATTGCTTGTGTTCTTTGCTTTATGGGGGGTAGTGTGTGGTGGAAGTGTCAGAATATACGGCGGAGGTCCGGCTCAGCTAGACTTCTGCGTTTTCACTTGTTGTCGTCGAGTCAAGTCGGCCGGGCATATTGATTTGAATGTTTTACTTGAGAAAATTAATTTGTTGGACAACAACAAACCTATGAAGAAGTGAATCCTACGTACGTATTTCACTATTAAAATTCAGCTCTTAGATGACGCCGTGACGGACATGATTCGTTGTTTAAGATCTATTTTTCGTACGTCGTTTAGGATCCCAATAGACGAAAGGTCTATTTTCTGTACTTCACGTTTCCTAGTCGACGTAAAAGTTAGCCCGTCGACTAAGATAGATTTTAGCAAAGAAAATGTATGATTCACTTTATACTTATATTTTGGAGCTCTGTATAATTTAGTTCGCAGATGATTTTTAATCGTCGATAGATGTCTTAAGACCGATTTGCATAGGTTGAAAAATAGACATGCATTGTCAAAGACTCAAAGTCGTATTCATATTCATATATACATGAGAGAGGTGTGACGACTGTCAAACGTCCAAAAGCTTTGTTTGAAATTTGATTCCAACAAATATTGTTGAATTACGTTTTGATGGTCTTTCTCTCTTTGCTTCGTTTGTCAACCACTTTTGAAATTTCAGCTAAAGCTTAAGTGAAGGACAAGCATAGACTCTCATCATTTTGCGATCGAGGTAATAATTAGCAGCAAGAAAAATGGAATTTGCAATAATTCACACCAATGATAACTTTTATTTGCTACTGTTCCAAAAAATTTAATGTGATAAAAACTAAAAAGGTTAAGAAACACAAACCAATTTGTATTTAAATTTGAAAAAAAATGAAAAAAATAAAAGGATCCCTAGCCCGGATAGATGGTAAAAAGATGATCGAATTGATTGATGAGTCATTCACATAAGAAGCTCAATGTAATAAACTGTACACTGTAACTGTAGATTGTATGAGTGCAGACGGCAAAAGAGACTACACTGGGCAGTCTGGTTTTTACTTTTCACTTTTGTATAGTACATTTTTTCTATCTGTTTGTTTCTGTTTTGAGGTTTGCTTTCTGGTTTGAGGTTTGCTGGTGGGGTACGTGTGGGCTTGAACTTTGACATTACGGAGAAGAAATTCTCCTCTCAAATATTTTCAGGTCTATCTTGTTGGCTAGCATGCATGGTCGACGTTCATTCTCGAGTTTCTTTACTCTTATTCTTTCTTTCTTTCTTTCTCTTTGGGTGCATGTCTGCTTTGCTTTGCTGGGATGGTTTTTGTTTTTCTATACTTGTTGACATTTGTGGTTTCGTGCTTTACTGCAAGTCTTGATTCCTTTTTCGTTAGAGACACGGGGCTAGCTTCTCTGCTATTTCTATCCCCTTTCCTGTGTTTGAAAGTATCATGGACCAGCTGAAGACCAAAGACTTTGATGAAAGTAAGCTTTCGTAAACGCCACGAGTGAGTACTAGAAAAACAAGCAAATGCATTTTGAAACTGCTTAGGGCAACTCCAATAGAGAGCCTAAAACTGGGTTTTAGTCCTATATATGGACTTTTCATCTCCAACGGGCTAAAACCTGGGGTTTTGGTTTTGGAAATATATGACCAAGTTCTATTTTCAGTCCTATATTTGAGACAATTCCAGGACCAGGACTTGATTTTGGGCTGGGCCAGAGAAGAAAGAGAAACCACGCGCGCGGCACATCCATGGAGACGAACGCGCGCTCCAGCTCCGTTTAAATGGACGACGCGCGTAACGCGAGCTGCAGAAACCAACCATCGCCTCTCTGCGCAGCTGGGCCCCAGTCACGTGCGGCAGTCTCTCCTTCTGACCGAGAACGAATGCCTGTGATGAAGCCCCCGAATTTGAAATGGACGGTCAACGAGCTCTGCGAGGTCCAACGGTCAGAAAAAAAAAATTACGGCCAGCAGTTTTACCTCTTTATAAAACTCGTTTTTACCTCAAAAAAAAATCAGAAATAACATAAAAAATGTATAGATCCGTTGGCAACATTTTTTGAAGAATTCTATAAATACCAACACAAGACTTCACAAATTCCTCACACCAAAATCCTTTTCTCCTTCCAAACTTTTCATTTATTCACTACATCTTGTTCTTCAATTTTTTTTTTCCAAGAGAAAAAATGGGCAAAAGAAAGGATTCATGGAGACACAATGAACTCATAGTGTTTGACATGTGGCGACGATAATCACATCCGAACTCAGTTGTTTATCGTATACATCGACACAACACAAGATAATATCTGTCAATAATTTGATTGTTTGTCATATGCCGACCTAAAGCGACAAAAAATTAGTATGTATTAATTATTTTTTTAATTAACAAAATTATATTTAATTATAAGAATAATTTAAAATTTTGTGATATAAATGAAAATTGTGAACTTTTACTAACTTATTAAGGTTATTAACATATTATTTAATATAATATTCATAAATATACCACCTATAACTTATTTTAATCAACAAAAGTGAATATAAGACCTCATATAGGACTCATTCTTGGAGATGAGAAAATGAGTCATAAATGAATAGTACAATAAAAAGGTCTTATAATTGATATAGGATTCCAAATCCAAGACCATGGTTGGAGTTGCCCTTATATGAATTTTTGATCCTGGCGAAGATCAAATCCCCTGCAGACTCATAAGAAATGGGGATGAAATGGTGGCATGATTAGATCCACGAGATTTATTCATTTAAGACACGGGGCTAGCTTCTCTGCTATGTCTAACGGCCCAAATTGTTTCGTCTATTTTTGTCCTTAAATTGCATCCCGCGGCTGAGCAGCCCTGATATTTGTATCATCCTACTATAAACCAAAGCAGTCTTTCAAATTCTAGCTTCAACTTTTCATTTTTTCTTACAATTTTCAAAATGTATATTTTGATAACCACAATATGAGAAAAGAAAATAAAGAAAATTTGTTATATTTGAACTTACTTACATGTCAAATATGATCAAAGCGGTCTTAACTTTCCATTCTAGCGGGCTTCAAATTTTAAGTTTTGGTATGTATTGGATATTTTGACTTTGTTGTGAACATATTCACCGCATCTATATTAGTGTTGTTATTTCTGGGTTTCTACATAATCCAACTTATCAATGCATAGATTATCATTTAAATGCAATATAAGTTAAAATTGAATGGAAAGCTAAATTATATATTATGAGTATTCTAACTTAGCATTGTTTACATGCTAATAATCAGAAATAGCAATAATGGATTCTCCTATATTTGAATAAACCAACAAAGAATATGTCTTAAAATGAGCTAATATGAAGTGTTATGCTAAATTTGATGAATTTAGATTAGCATTATGTTAACCCCAAATCTCGCAGCATTATCCAATACTTCCTACGGTCAATTTACTATATACAATTGTTTGGTTAACTGTTCATAAACACAGTAAACAGTGCATAAACTTTTTTTACCCTGCTAATGGGCTGTGTAATTCCGTATTGACCCTTCGTTTCAACTCTAAGTATAAAAATATTTTTTTTCGCTGCTTCTCTCTCTCTCTC
>NC_020496.1:17344229-17369207 GCF_000184155.1 Fragaria vesca subsp. vesca | reverse complement strand
CTCTCTCTCTCTCTCTCTCTCTCTCTCTCTCTCTCTCTCTCTCTCTCTCTCTCTCTCTCTCTCCCAACATTTTTCCATCTCTCTCACACTCTCTAGACTCTTCTCAAAAAATAGCTCCAACATTTCTCAGAAAGCAGAAGAGTCTAGAGATATTAATATATTACCGCGATAATTATTACCTCGTTGTTTCACGGAACTATTTTATCATTTTCTTTTCTGTTTTGTATGCGTACAAAACAAAACAATTGAAGCATTTATATTTTAGATAGAACACAAGACTATATATGTTTTGTTGTATAAATGTTGTTTTTGTGATAGCTCTTATATAAATGCATGTGGAATATGCATAAAGTGGATACTACATCGCGTTAAGGCACGGGTATCAACTGTAATATATATTAGTGTTGTTATTTCTGGGTTTCTACATAGCCCAACTTATCAATGCATAGATTATCATTTAAAGGAAATATAAGTTAAAATTGAACGGAAAACTGAACTATGTATTATGAGTATTCTAACTTGCATTGTATACATGCTAATAATCAGAAATAGCAATAATGGATTCTCCTATATTTGAATAAACCAACAAAGAATATGTCTTAAAATGAGCTAATATGATGTGTTCTACTAAATTTGATGAGTTTAGACTAACATTATGTTAACACCAAACCTCACGGCATTATCCAATACTTCCTACTGTCAATTACTTAAGCATCTAGCATGTTGTGTGTGGGTTTTAGCCAAAGGCCCTCGATAAAACCATAATCTAACATGGTGGTTCAAAAGGTTGACATAGGAACTGCACCTCTAGGGCGTCCTCCTGACTTGTACATGCATGATTGTCATGTGATACCGCAATCGGCTACTCCTGTATCAACGAGCTTTTTTTAAATTTTGTCCCCAACTTCAACAGTCCCATGAACTCTACACGCACCCAATAACGCTCCCCGCATCCCCTCTTCCTAGTCCTCCCATCTTGTACTTTATATACTTCTCAGCTTCATCTACCATGCTAGCTCTGGCCAAAAGGTCCACAACACAAGCCTAGTGACTATGGAAGGTTCGAAATTAAGATGTGGTTCAGGGGTCACTTACCTGGGTAAGTGATTGTGGAAAGTATATAGTGAGGAGTCCAATAGTGGCCACTAAAGATTCTCTGTTAGAGCATCTCCACCAGGTTTCCTATTTTTTCTCCAAAAAGGGGAAGCAAAAGTTAGATTCCCCATAATTTTTTTGCTCCAACTCTAACAGCTTCCCCATTTTAAGGAATCCTGCATTTAATACAACAATAAAATATTATGTTTCCTCATTTAATACAACAATCAAATATTCTATATTTATAAAATAAAAATTAAATTTCAAAGAAAGATGAAATAAACGGCTAGTTTGATGAGCATATTTCCTAAAGGCTATTTACTAAGGTCAGTGAAATTCAATTCTTGAGGACGATCCACTGTTAAAGACGATCCATTGTTGAAGCGGTTAGTGAAATTCAAAGAACTCATCTGCACCATCAAGAATCAACTTATATCATTCTCAGTAGATGATAGCTTATGGTAACAACTCTTGACATCATAAAATCAGAATATCATCAATTCCATTCATTCACATCCAAAAAATTATAAATGGGTTATTGTTCATCCACCTACTGTTTATGACAACAACATATCTCTTGTTTTATTAATCAAATTCATAAGAAAGCTATTAAAGAAACCAACTTGCTTCAAGCAAGTCTACTTCTCAGTTCTGAACTTCTAATAGCTTATTAACTTATACATGTCGATCAACAATGATGTATTTTCTTTTTCAATACACAGGGCAACAATGATCTCATTTCATCGTACACAACACCAACTATTGGCATTGATGGACTTGATAAACATTGGTGGGACTCTAAAACATGGATGCATATATTATCATGGATGAGTAAACCAAACCAAACACACAATATCAACCCAAACATACAATATCAAACCAAAATGCCCAAATCAAAACATGGAACCGATTCAGTCGAAGAGCAAAGAGATAATCAAAAACCCAAAATCCTAAAAGCTTGTGATCAATCAATACAATTGTGGTTGTAAACACAGTTGTTTCAACTCTACTCTACTATACTAGCAGAGTAGCTGCGTTTACAGATAAACACACAACATAATATTCTTAATGTAGATAAAGTGCAGCACTCATGAATTCTCTGTTAGCGAACACCATTCTGCGCATCATAAACTCGTTGGTGAAAAGGAACTTGTTTCACCTATTGTAATGAAGTCTCTAATCCCTACCAGTCTACCACTATTTCGCTTGTTGACTTGGGTTCCTTCCTTTTTGAAAACATTACATAGATGGACAGTCAATGATCATCAAAATTCTCCAATGCATTTGTACCGCATATCAATTTAGGTATGTCTATCATGTGCACAAAACTCATCATCACATGGGCAGCTATCAACTTACAAACAAACCTATGAAATCGGAGGGCTAAGGTTCTGCATTGATAAGACAAAGTGTAAACTATCATGTGATGTCAAATCAGCTAACACTAGTTCTAAAATTCTTCTACTACCCAGATGAACTATATAACAAAGACTAGACCTGTGATTAGTTCTTTCTCAAATTCATCTTGATAAAGAAAAACAATGTGATTAATAAACAAGAACTGAACACTGATACATAAACCAGAAAGAAGAAGTTCCAATAGTCTAGATAAGCCATGAAAAATCATATCTAAACTCAAACCCAAATTGGGTTAGTTGATTCTTCAAATTTTCTAACATATTATCAATACCATTAACAGCTCAACCATTGAAATTTATCAAACAAATGAACTAGAAAAAGTTACCCAAACACTGTATATTAATTTTCATACTAGTTATCTTCCTGAACTCATATTTTGAAGAACACAGATTGAAAGTAATCAAATATGAACCAGGAAAGTGACATTCAAAGAGAAATAAAGTGGGTAGTCAAGGCTTCATACCTGGGTTTTAAAATTGAACCAAAGGAAGTAGTAAAAGATAAAAACAAGTAGGGAATTGGAGAAATCGAAAGGAACAAAGGTGGAGGAGTGCTGACCTGCGCGCGCTATTTTCTTGTTCTGGGTTGATACCTGCGTGCGCTATTTTCTTATTCTGGAGGAGTGCTTCATACCTGGGTTCTGAAAGTCGAAGAAGAAAGGATTTTTGATCGTTATGGGAGCTGGTTTTGGGTCATTTTGTGTGTTGGCGCGCGTGCAATCTAATGTAAAGTCGTTTGCTGCAAATATGGGGAATGAAACCCTTTCTCTCTCCTCCATCTCCAAAATGGAGAATGGGATGGGGAATCTACTGGACCAAAAAAAGGTTTAATATTCTCCAAAATTGAGAAACCCAATAAAATTGGGAAGCTACTGGAGATGCTCTTAAAGGCTTAACTAGCTGTAGGAAGGTGACTATCTCAATGTCTAGTGCAAATATTGGTATCTCCATCAAATATTGGTAACCCAGCTACAACTAGGCTCCTTTTTAATATCTTGGTTGGACATTAATGTCCTGACTTTTCTAACATCGTCCCACCTACCCATTGTTTAATGAAAATTGTTGTGTTGTTTAAAAAAGAAAGAACTCTCTTTTTTTTTCTTTTTTTTTGGCAAAGGCAGAAAATTTTTATTCAACAAAACTGAAATACAAAAACAAAAAGCAAGACTCACTCAGGGAGTCAGATACATAAACCCAGAACATCATAGCATTAACAAGCTTCATCCACAGGAGCAGATTAATCAGGAGCAAAGGGTATGGATACGCTAACGCCACCATCACCACCCAAACGTGACCTAGGACCATCAATAGATCTGCCGGAGAGAACTCAAAAATCAACCAATACAATCCCGTACAAGAACAGAAGAACATAACCCCTACAAGGATCACCATAACCCATATCTTTGAACCATACGAAACATCCTCTAAAACTAACATCAGAAACAAAAAAGTACAAAAAAGAAGAAGAGATGAGAGAGTAAGAGTCGATCCGCAAAGGAATCGAAGAAGAGACAAACAAGCAGTCTCTTTTGGCACTACCGAGACCATCGGATTTACGTGCAATAACGGGAAAACCCCTTTTAACCATACGATCCAAATGATGCCGGCGTCGGAGCTCCGAAGAACCAACGAACAATCGGAGAGGTTGGGTCTGCTGAAGGAGGATGTGCATCTTAGGCATGAGGAATCAAAGATCTGGTGTATCGGAGAAGGTTGGAAGAGATAGGAGATCCAAAATCAAAAGGCTAGGAAAGATTGGAAGGGATCTGAGCAGTAGAGGAAAACAAAAACAAAAGAAACAAAAACGAAATCAAAGGACCTGCCATCACCGAGGCAGAGGAAACTCCCACTACTCTCAAGCCAAATATCCAGATCTGAGATCTAGATCCTTGACGAGAGAGAGGAGAAGAGGGGAAGACCTAGGTTCTTTCTCAGAGAAAAGAGAGTTTCTCTCTAGAGAGAGAAGAGATATTTTCGAGTTTTGAAGAGTTTAAAAATGAAAGAACTCTATTTATTAGAAATCTATTTCAGAAATTCACTATGTAAAATATTTCATCAAGCAATTTGTCCTTACTTTATTAAAAAAGAAGAAGAAATGATATATAGACACATAGCAAGTATAAATTTTTGGGACAAATATGTGAAAATGTTTTGTACAAATTCTTGTGGTAGTGCTATATATGACACTATATTTAGCCCGAGCCTTAATTCTCTTGAGACCTGTACTCACACAAGAATAAAAATAGCTAGCACTATGCCAAAAACAGCATCAGACGACAGTTGAGCACTGTCGTCTGACGAAAAATCATATGTCGTCTGAGGCCCTGTCGTCTGATAGGCTATCAGACGACATATAATATGTCGTCTGAAATTTGACAAGTCCGAAGGTTTCCGAACTTTATATCGTCTGGATGAAAGACTAACGACATTTAAATGTCAAGTGAAAGAAGAAAAAATGAAAGATTTGTTGAAATATATGTAGTATGATACAACCTTACACTGCATCTAATTGTCAAGCTACAAAACCTACAACGACAAATACATTCACCTGTTGCTTTTTAACGACAATTTAATGTCGTCTGATATTATCATATTTGAAAATTTATTAAACTATATGTCGTCTCAATAGAAAACCAACAACATATATATGTCGTCTGATGAAGCAATTATGTCGTCTAATGAAACAATTATGTCGTCTGATAGTCTATTAGACTTCATATTTTTGTTGTTTGTTATAAAGACTTATGTTGTCCGATTGTCTATTGGAATTCACATTCTTGTTGCTTTTTATAAGCACTTATGTTGTTTGACTATGAATTGAACTTCATATGTAACAACATTAAGAATCAAAGAAAGTAAAACTTCATTGAATGTTAATAATCCACTTCAATTAAAAGAGTACATAATACTTTTTTATCCTAATCCATAAAAGGCTATAAGTTATGGTCAAACTTTCAATCTATTCGCTAAAATGAATATATGGACCTAATCTATTTCTAGAAATGATATACCGAAACCTATTAACGATGTCAACATTGATGTCATTCCTATCAACGGGGCTTCAAGTCGCAAAATGACCTTGGAATCTTCTGCAAACACTTATACCTACATATTGACCAAATCAACAACAAAAAGAATGAGAGATTAGTTCATTTGGTGCATGCTCCACACACACATGGATCCTCTTCCTGATAATTCGGTTACCCACCTGCTCTTATTTAAAGTATACAATAAGAAAATCATCAAATTGAACTGTGGGCATAACAGGTCATAACAGATGAGTTGTTAAATTGAACAAATTAAAACAGGGCATACAACAAAAGAAACATAAGCTCATGAGGTAGCAACTTTTATCATTTCTATTATTCCAAAAATGATGGAAAACAAAGCAAGTACTTAAAACCAAAAAAATCTACAAACCAATTGGATGCTCTGCCAAGGGTGACCCATTACCTAAACAATGTGAAGAAAGAAAAAATCACATGGATGCTATGCTAGCATAAGAATTATCTATTATACTTTTCTCCAAAATGTCAAGCCAAATTTCAATAAAAATTGTCAATTACTATGTCTCAGCTAATTATAAATATATGTTTATATGGACCATTAAGGACAATGTCAACACTATTTTCTCAGCAAGACAATTTACTGCATCATCTACATGTAATAATATTAGGAAGAATAGAGAATCATTTGCAAGGGAAAAACACAGTGAAGAAGTTTTGAGCATTTTGACATACCTCAGCCCATGAACAATCCCACCTAGTAGCTCCTGCCAACATTTATCCACATATAAGTATAACAAAACACTTGCAATCAAACCAGTGAAATTGAAATAGACAACAATCACTTGCATACAACAGAAACTAAACGGAAATAGAGCTCGAAAGTGAAAATGAGGAAATAAGTAGGAGAATTCACGAGTAGCTCTCTTTATTGCATTACACGCATCACCAATTTCAATCAAAACTTGTGCCTTCTGCTCATGAAACAAGAAGAGGACTAATGCTACCAATTGCAATGACAATTCAAGTTCCCCTGAAATAGAACAAAAGGAGACCACATGAATAAACCAAATTTATATTGTTGCTCCATGATAGACATTTAATTAATCTATGACTACATACCCAACCTTGATTCAACAATTCCATTCCTTTGTGCATTGTTTGTGGTGCCTATTTCTATCAAGTTTGTCAATCTAGTAGAGAGCAGTAACGAGCTTTGCACGATATGTATACAAGTTACAGTTCGCTTTGCTTTCGTAATTAACTTAGCTATTACAATCTATAACTATATATGTATAGCTAGGAGTTGTCATCAGCAAAGACCCTTCATACATTAAATATACGTATGCTAATGTAGGTACTGAGCAAACAAGCATACACTGAAGAGTCAAAGCAATTTGTACATAAAATAAATATGGAATAAGTTATAAGCAAGTCATTCACCACTTTGCATCTCTTGGATGCAAATAAGACTGGGGCGACAATCACTATCATCATTTTCACTCAAAAGTGAAATCGAGCTATTACAAATCGTAAGCAAGAGCTAATAGTCATAATGGTGAAGAAGGTGAATACCTTGACTAGTTGACCGTATCTTTCGATCGCCTTCTTCAACAACGGAACTGCCATTTTCAACTTACCTCCTGCAAATCCACACACATCCACATTCAAACAAACTCAGTTAGATGATAGATCATAATATAATTGAAACCCTAGAGAGAGAGAAGAGATCGTACGTACCCTTGAATATCAAATCAGAGTGATCGGGAGTGCGGCGGCGATCAACGATCGAGACCTGAAGAGACTCTCGAAGATGAAGTCATCGTCAAGGCATCTTCGACGAAATCGGAGATGCAGGCATCGGCGTCGGGATCGAAGATGCAGGCTTCGTCGACGGAATCAGAGACGCAGTCGAGGTGGAGCCGGAGGTTGAAGAATGGAGGAGAGTCGGGCTGGGTGATAGTGGCGTCATCGACGGTGAAATTGGACTCGGTGTTTTGGTGATGACGATGAACTTGTCGGGGAAGAAAGTCGGGAGGCGGGAGCTGTTCTTGAAGAGGCGGAGATCGGCGAGGGTGAGGAACTGAGGGACGACGTGGTATGGCAGCAAGAACGGGTCGACGATGGGAAGGCGTGAAACGGCAACGTTTTTCGGCATGAAGACGGTGGCGCTGAGTGGGAGGGAGAGCGGATTCGCCGCCATGATGATGTTGACCTAGCTCCTAAAGTCGCTGGATCCGATTAGAGTGTCGACGATGTTGTTCATTTGTTGCGTCGTCGCTCTTGCTGCAGGAGGCGGCGACGGTAGTGATAGGGAAGGAGGTGGAGGCGGCGAAGGTGAAGGAGGTGGAGGCGGTGATAGTGAAGGAGGTGGAGGTATGAGTGAGAGTTTCTGGTTTTGGAGAGAGGAGAGAGAAGGCTGCTAGTGAAGAAGAAGTAGAAGAAGAAGAAAAAAGAAGAAGAAGAGAGTTGTGCGGCCGAGTGAAAAATAAGAAGAAAAAGTTAAGTTGTGAAGAAGAGAAGGCTGCTAGGGTTTTAAGTTTTGGTGAAGTTTTTTTTTTGGTCAAAAGTTTTGGTCAAGCTTGGAAACCTTTAAAAGTTGAAGACTTAAAATTAGGAAAGGGGAAATTTGATTTTTGATGAAAAATAAGGCGGGGTTAAGTGAAAATTTTGAAACTGGGTAAAACTTTTTATGACATTTATTAAGTTTATGTGCTCGTCAGACAACATGTATATGTAGTCTAAGTTTATTAAGAAACGATCGATTTAACATTTATCGCGTCGACGAGACCAGAAATTTATCAAAAATGTCTAAATTTTGTAACAAAGCCATGTTTCACTATCGTGATCATATCCAATATTCAAATTTAATTTTTTGAATTTTAGTCATTTAAATCACAATGTGCATACTAATGTGCTACAACATGTTTACTAAGTTAATTATATCTATATGTACATCTTTATAAAGCTACTATATGAAATAAATAAAACTTGTAAAATTTGACCGTACGATGTGATCACAATCGTTAAATATGGATATGGTAGAAAATTTACTTATTTTCGATAACGTTTGCATCTCGATCGCATGGGTCAACTTTATTTACGCACAAACTTCCCTACGCTTCCTTATGGGGAACTATACCATCAATTTGTAAAAGTGACTGAATTTTCACATGGATTAGTTTCGCCAATACCAAAGGAGAGTTTAAGTTTTGATGAATTGAATATATAAGTTTTGGGCAGAGTAGATAAGAGCGTTTCCATTTTGATAATTGTGTTGACTTTTTTAAGTATTAATCAGACAACATGTATATGTAGTCTGACTTTGTTGAAGAATGATCGAACTAACGTTGACCGCATCGACCGAGACCCGAACATTATCGAAAATGTCTAAATTTTGTACCATGGCTAGGTTTCGCTATCTTGATAATATCTAATACTCAAACTTAAATTTTTTTAGTTTTAATCATTTCAATCATGACGTGTCTACTAATGTGCTATAAGACGTTTATTACATTATACCTAAACATGTATCTTTATAAGCCAACTGTATGAACAAAATCTAATTTGCAAAATTTGACCGTACGATGTGATTACATAAGTAAAATATGGATACGGTAGACAACTTACCAATTTTCGATAAAGTTTGGGTCTCGATCGTATGAGTCAACTTTATTTACGTTTAAATTTTTCTATGGGGACCTATATGATAGGTTTATAAACATGTCCAAATTTTCTCATGGATTAGTTTCGCGGGTACTCAATGAGATTTCTAGCTTTCACGAATAAAAAAAATAAGTTCGGCCGGAGGAGATTAGAGCGTTTCCGTATGGATAATAGACATATCGTTTGTTGACCAATTTCGGACCTCTTACTACCACATATTTATGTCTTTTGAGTCGCATAAAAAAGTGGTGCCATAATTCGTTAAGAGCGGGAAAATTTCGAATTCGCTAAGATTTGGAAAATTGCTTCCGTGCGCAATTGAAAATTTAAGGTTTTTTTTGGACGACATAAATATGTCATCTCATAAGTAAAACTCTGCACAAAAAAATTTCAATTGAAAATTTTAGTTTCTTTCAATCGACATATATTTGTCGTCTCCAGAAGTACATTAAAAGAGCTGAAAACCGAATTTGGACAGCCTTCCTCAGACAACATATATATGAGGTCTCAATTTTCAGCAAAAAGTGAGAATTTCTAAGTTCGAATTGAAAATTTCAGTTTCTTTCAGATGACATATATTTGTCGTCTCTAGAAGTACATTAAAAGAGCTAGCTGAAAACCGGATTTGGATAGCATTCCTCAGACAACATATATATGATGTCTCCATTTTCAACAAAAAGTGAGAATTTCTAAGTTCGAATTGAAAATTTCAGTTTATTTCAGACGACATATATTTGTCGTCTCCAGAAGTGCAATTAAAAGAGCTGAAAACCAGATTTGGACAGCCTTCCTCACACAACATATATATGAGGTCTCAATTTTCAGCTAAAACCCTCATTTCAGCTTAATTTTCAACTCAATTTTCAGACGACATATATTTGTCGTCTCCAGAAGTACATTAAAAGAGCTGAAAACTAGATTTGGACAGCCTTTCTCACACAACATATATATGAGGTCTCAATTTTCAGCTAAAAATGAGAATTTCTGAGTTTGTTCACACCACACCTATATGTCATATGATTTTTACAAACCTAGAAAAAATGAACTAGCCTCTAAAAGTATTGAAGTAGGATGTCATTGAGACGACTTTTACATTTTATATGTCGTCTAAAAAACCATAAAAATCATCAGACGACACTTGTTTAAAATGCTGCTTTATATGTCGTGCATCCTGTGTCGTCTGATGATGTTATTGGCATAGTGTAGCTAGCATATAGGAATATCATACATAATAAGGACTAAGGTCTCGTTTGTTTCGCGGAAAGTAAGCATCAGGAAAGAAGGAAAGTTGTTTATTTCCTGCGTTTGAGAAATGAAATGAAAATGAAAGACTTACCTGAATGAAGGAAAAATATGGGAGAAAGTGGTTCATTCTAAAATCCAAAGGAACCACTTTCCTTTCTTCTTTCCATGCATTTATAACTCATATCGTAATATTTTATTATATTTTTTAACAACTTTCCCGATGGCTTTCATTCGGTTACCAAACATCAGAATGAAAACTTCTCTGAAAATTTCATTTTCGTTCACTTTATGTTCCTATAGGAGAGGAATGAACTACTTTCCTGTTTGTGAACCAAACGAGGTCTAAGATTAGGACGAATGATATGTACGTATTACTTTTACCAGTTAATGGGAATGAAAGATCAAATAAACTAAAATGAGAATACTCTGTGTTGTGGAACCCTGACAATCCATTAGATTGTCTTTTCGTACATTATCTAGGAATGAAAGTAGTCAATCCAATATAGGGATTTGATGAGTGCCAATAAAAAATACTCCTCAATATCTACAAGTAAACACGAAAATGTATCCATTTTATACGCAAAATCAAAAAGCCACTTATTTAAGATGTCATCGGTTTTTCTAAACATAAAAAAGAAATAGTGTTTCTAAACATAATCAGGTTTACTACTGTACTTGCCATACTGCTTCCTTTTATAATCAATCTAATCCTCCTCCTCGCAAAAGACTGATGTGCAATACTTGGATACCTCTGATAAGATTAAGCTCAACTTTGATGGGTTTATGTGTCAGGTTAAAGCATCCATGGGTTTCATTCTTCATGATTCACTGGGAAATCCTTTTGTCATAGTAAGAAAAACTTAAGAGACGCAGGCGTATTGGTAGCTGAAGCAGCTGTTTTACGTGATGGTCTACACACGACTCTACTAAATCATTTCCATTATAGTTGTTGATGGGGATTCAAAATTTATTATTGACAATTTGCATCACAAGCATAATGTTCCATACATAATATGGTTTCTTATTCATGTCATCTTACACATGGCTTCCCAGTTCAAGTTTATTGTTTTCCGGCGCATATTTCGAGAAGCGAATTTAGTTGCAGACCGACTAGCATATATTTTATGCTCATCATCATCTTGAACTAGCAATATGGTTTCAATGTCTCCCCCTATCAGTGACGGAGCCAGGATTTAAATCTTAAGGGGGTCCAAATATTGTAGCATAAATATATATTAAAATTTTGTAAAAAGTTACCTGACTCGATGTTTAATTTGGTCATCTTTTTTTTTTTGATCAAAATGTCATATGATTCAATAAAGAGCAAACAGTACAAAAACGACGCACCCCGGAGCGGTCGTTAAAAAGCATCGTTTCGTAGAATCCCCAATCCTACACTACCCAAAGCATAAGCCAAGAAATTCCTAGTACACCCACCTTGTAGCGATTAAGCACGATTTTACAAGTAAACTAGGATCCGCGGAAAACTATTAAATATCCTACGAATGCACTAGTTTACCTGGACCAAACTAAATTTAAACTAGGGGCCCAAGCCCAACTTTATTAGCCAAGGCCCAAACGAGGGAAACCCTAGCTGATCCAACCCAGGCCCATTCAAGCCCAATTCTAAGAGGAGCCAATAATGTTGCCCTAGCCGCCTCCACCTTTCCGCCGACATCATCACCATCAAAGCCAAGCATTGCCGTCATAGCCAAAACCAGGGTCTCTATGTCCTTGCCAGATTGATTCAAGATCTGATCGATCTCAATTGTTTCACCACCACCATCAATGCCATCACAACCACCATGAGTGAAGGGAGAGAGGTCGAAGCTTGTATTAGATAAGAATTGGCGATCATCTTTAAATGAAGCAAAATTTTATTGTATACATCTCATAAACTCGTGCAAAATTAAAAATGTACGAATGAAGAAAGTAGTAATTTACACATCAACTTAATACTTCACATTTTTTGTTTTGGTAAATTCATTAATTTTCCTGTTTACTAATTAAAAGAAATTAATTATCTTAACAATTTCGATTGGTAAGACATAAAGACCATTCAATTCTATTAATATAATTGATTTGTCATTCAAGATTAATTGATAGATAGAAAATTTAAGGGGGGTTTAATGATATAATTAAACAGATTTTTAATGATAATTAGCTAATTAAGCACCTAAACTTCAAACTTTTCTAAACCCAATCGGGGTTCAGACCCTTTCGGGCCTGATAACAGCTCCGCCACTGCCTTGACAATGTCCCCAACGTTGTATTTGGATCAGCCGGGAGGGAGTGTAGATTGAGGTTGTTTTGTAGTTTTATCGTAGTATTTTCGGTTGGTAGAATAAAACGGAATACATCTTTTTCTTTTAAATGGACACTTGTCCATTCCACATTGGTTATGGTCTACATTCGCTAACCCCACGTCCCCACCTGGTCGGAAAAGTCTCGTCCAGGGTGGAAGTCTCGCACATGAGGAGTGCCACGTCAAATGACAAAGCGATGAAAAGAAAGTAAGGGATGCCTCGTGGTAGTACAAGAGAGTTGGAGGAGGTAGTTCAATTATATTCGTACGAGGGCTAAAAGATCAACCTACATTACCAATGATTTTGGTAAATGGTTTTTATTTTTATGTTTGTATGGTTAATGATGTCGATATGTGTCTTATGAAATTTAATTTAGAATTTGCTAACATTTTGGAATTTGGATAGTCCACATTCCTAAGAAATTAAATCATAGTCTTGTGTGTGTACCTTGTCGATGGAAACCGAAACCAAAACAAGGCTCTGATCTCAGGCAAAAGAAGAGAAAATGTCAAAGAAAGAAAATGAGGAAGTGTTCATTGGGTCAATTGACCAAGGAACTAGCAGCAACAGATTCATTATCTATGATCATTTGGCGCGCCCGGTTGGGATGCACCAGATTGAGTTCACTCAATACTACCCGGAAGCTGGGTAAACCACTTTTATTTTCCTTTTTGTTGCACCGAATTGAGTTTGGGACTCTCTGATTGATGTGTTTTCTTTGTTTGTAAAAATGATATAGATGGGTGGAGCATGATCCAATGGAGATATTTGAGGGCGTGAAACTTTGTATGGCTACGGCTGTGAACAAAGCCACTGCCGATGGGCACAAAGTAGGTGGTGGCTTAAAGGCTATTGGATTGACCAATCAGAGAGAAACCACACTTGTTTGGAGCAAATCCACTGGCTTTCCTCTATACAATGCTATTGTTTGGATGGATGCTCGTACCAGTGGTGTTTGCAGGTACTCCATTTTTTATGTTTGAAATTATGATCTGAAACCAATTATCCTATTGATCCTGATTTGATGGATTTCAATGAATAGTGTTAAAATTCAATACCCTATTCTTAGTTTCATCATTTGAAACTAACCTAGTATTCTAATGGTTTCAACTTTGATCCAATATCGATCATTACATAATATGATTTACGACAAGTTGGGTTTAATTTTCTTAATGCGCAACTATGACCATGTTTGGAGTAATTAAATTTCCTGCTTTTATATGGTGATAATGTGTGATTTTCTATGGAGAATTATGATTGTATGTTTGTGGTTGTTTTGCTACCAGAAAATTGGAGAAAGAATTATCTGGGGGAAGAACTCACTTTTCAGAGGTATGTGGTTTGCCCATAAGCACATATTTCAGTGCAGTGAAGATTTTATGGTTGATGGAGAATGACGATACTATTAAAGAGGCTATTAATTCTGGGGATGCTCTGTTTGGAACTATGGACACTTGGTTAATATGGAACTTAACCGGTGGTCTCAATGGAGGGCTACATGTCACAGATGTATCCAACGCATCACGCACTATGCTCATGAATCTTAAGGCTCTAGAGTGGGATCAACCTACGTTGGAAACGTTGGGAATTTCAGCAAAAATTCTCCCAAAAATTGTCAGTAACTCTGAGGTCATTGGAAATATTGCCAAGGGATGGCCGATTGCCGGGATCCCAATTTCCGGATGTTTAGGTGATCAACATGCAGCAATGTTAGGATAGGCTTGTAGGAAAGGTGAAGCCAAAAGCACTTACGGAACTGGTGCTTTTATTCTTCTCAACACTGGTGAAGAGATAACTGTGTCGAAGCATGGGCTTCTTAGCACTTTGGCATTCAAACTTGGACCTAAAGCTCCGGTAAATTATGCTCTAGAAGGATCCATTGCTATTGCTGGAGCTGCAGTTCAGTGGCTTAGAGACAATCTTGAGATTATTGGGACTGCAAATGAGATTGAGGCACTAGCGTCACAGGTTGAGTCTACTGGTGGGGTTTATTTTGTGCCTGCCTTTAACGGATTATTTGCTCCCTGGTGGCGTGATGATGCTCGTGGAATTTGTATTGGTATGACGAGCTTTACGAACAAGGCGCACCTTGCTTGAGCAGTGCTTGAGAGTATGTGTTTCCAGGTGAAAGATGTGCTATATTCAATGCATAAAGATGCTGAAGAGAAGGGAGGGGTTAAAAATGAGACAAGAGAGTTCTTGCTTAGAGTGGATGGTGGCGCTGCTGTTGATAACCTTCTAATGCAGATCCAGGTTAGGACTTTGTTTGTGTTATCATATTTACCAGTCTAATATTGCATTTCAATATTCATATTTTTTTTTTCTTTCTTTCGCATAACACTCCTTTTCCTAGTTCTCTTTAGTTGTCGGATATTCTCTGTTTATAATTTGAAACCATTCCATGAATTCAAATATCTGTACTGTGTGGGAGTTTTGTAGCTATGTGGTTCTTACATGTCCAAATTGTTATACTTGGTGCTTCTACTTTGTGTTTTGAACAAAATATAATCAATATCATAACTTCTTCTGTTTTTTTTTTAAGTAAGCGAAAAAAGGACTAACTCAACGTCCCTTCTCGAAAATATAATTAATATCATAACTTCTTCTGTTTTTTTTAAGTAAGCGAAAAAAGGACTAATGTACTCAACGTCCCTTTCCGAAAATATAATCAATATCATAACTTCTTTTGTTTTTTTTTAAATAAGCGAAAAATGGACCAACTCAACGTCTCTTCCCGAAAATTTATTAAAACAAAATAAAAAAGATACAATGCAACTAGAGGACTATGCCAAAGCCAGTCAAAAGGTACAATGAGAAAGTAACGAAAAACCAACCGGAACATTTAAGAGTGATCCAAGTTGGGAGAAAGCCTTTCGACCAAAAAAAAAAAAAAATTGGGAGAAAGCATGAAAACTAATTCACACACATACATGAAAACTAATAGAGAACAATCAAAAGAACTTGAGATTAGGCCTCCGCAGAAAGAAATCTGGATGAGGAACCAGGAATAAAGCTAGCAGCTCTAGCTCGCAAAGGGGAAATACTAAACATGTTGAAAATTCGGTGATTACTGGCTGACAGGCTAGCATGATTGAATGCTAACCTGGAAGAATCTCTTGCTGCATTTAGATATGAAATTGAAATCGAATAGGGCAAAAAGATTCCTCATTGTGTCTTAGCCTATTCCTCTCATACTAAATGAACCATAATAAATTGCATCTCACAATGAACCAAAGCAATTTTGTTGATGAGTTAAAACCCTGGGGAAGAGGGGTGTTCAAGTAATCAGTTAAAGACATACCCGGATCAAATCTTCTCTGCAAGAGGGCAAACAACCTTTACCAAATGTCCATGACCACATGACATTTCCAGAATAGGTGTCGAGTTGACTCAACTGCATTGTGGCAAAGAGAACACTTGGAACATAGTTGAAACCCTCGGCGTTGTAACAACTCATCAAATAGAATCTGATTACGGAGGACTTTCCAGGTAGTGATGCTCTTGCGCAACTGAATAGAAGCATGCCATATAGACTTACCCCAAGATGAAGCTTGAATCTCTCCTGCAATAAAAGAATATGCCTCTTTAGCAGTAAGGGTGCTCGACGTTGTACCTAACCAAACTACATTGTCTTCCTTATTGTATGCTAAAATTGGAATCTCACTAAATTGTTTGATCCATTTGCAGTAGCAAATGAAACAAAAAGAACAGTGGATGAAGATTGAAGAAACTGAACTTATTCAGTCTTCTATTTTAGATCTTGAATTCTTATATAGGGTTCAAAATGACCTACAAAATATCTAGAATAAAGCATCTAATTACCTAGAATATAATTATACCTTAGACACAAAATATATAGCTAATTATGAGTAGTGAAAACAGTAATGCAAGTTGGAAAAACATAACCGCTTGCAGGTTCCTAGTTAAGGCAAGAAAGCACAAAACTTCCAACATGAGCACGTCCTATGTGATTTAATAGTTAGGCCATGAAACTAATATATATTAATGTTCTTTTTTATAAATAAATAAAAATATTATTAAATAATTCACACACCTTATATATGTTAATGTTTTTTCCTTATGTGATAATTGAGCTGTAAAACTTTGGTGAAGTTCCAAAGCTCTTTATAGTACATTCAGAATCTCTGTATAAACACAAGAAACTGAAACTAAGGAATGGTTTTTGAGTTGATCAAATAAAGTATCATTCCGTATATTTAAAAAGTAGCTAAAAAGCAAGAAGGATTCCACAGATTTGAAATTAATTAATTTCGTCTATATAGATTAAATCATGCTTAATTGAGTTCATGTTTACGTATTCCATTATCAAGACGTTTGAAAGAAGAAATTAAAATTCTCCAAGATTGCAGTAATTTTATGATTATGTCATGCTTATCTTAAAGCTCTTCATATAGATAATGATTTGATATTATTTTCCATGTTGTTGTTGGCGTTTAGGCAGACCTGACGGGCACCCCAGTTGTAAGGCCAGCTGACACCGAGACAACAGCTCTCGGAGCAGCTTATGCTGCTGGGTTGGCAGTCGGTGTTTGGACTGAAAAAGAGATCTTTGCTTCTGAAGACAGGATGAGAACTTCCACCAGAAAATAGGTGAGGAGTTGAGGAAGAAGAAGTTGGAGTCATGGTGCAAAGCCGTTTCAAGAACGTTTGATTTGGCAGATCTTTGACTTTGATGCAGTACTCTCCCCACTTCTATGTTCTTATTACAAAATACTGAGTATTTTCTATGTAGCTTCCTCTCTTATTAATTTGGTTTTGCAATGTAGTTTTCTAGCTTACATCCTTGTGAATAATAACAAAGTAATTGCAAATATGTAACTGTTGTTAGCATGGGAATTCAACTCTTTGTGTCCCCAATCCAAACTACAAAAGAAACCGCCAAATGAGAATCAAATTGGTGATCAAATTACTACAATAAAACCTCATTAAAATAATACTCGACTAATTAATAACCTCATTAAAATAATAATTTTTGCCTGTCTTGAGTCGGGGACAACCTGTTAAATTAATAATTCGTTAAATTTATAAGATAATACAAATACGAATTTACATAGACCCCAATGAATACATAAATTGATAATTCGCTAAATTTAAAAATATATTTAAGAAAATAAATAAGATTTTGATTAAATAATAAGTTATTAAATAATCGATAAATAACCAGTAACATTTAGTCTAGTGGCATAAATCTCCTCTTATATGTGGTAGGTCGTGAGTTCGACTCACAAACAGACTCATTGTAATATTTGAGTTATTTAACATCGATAAATTATTAATTTTATTAATTTATTAATTTATCATTTAATTAATACCTCGCTAAATTAATAAATTTTACTGGTCCTGACATTATTAATTTATAGATATTTTACTGTATTAATTTTTCTCTATCATAGTTAAACCTGATTTGTAACAAAGCAATTGACATAGAGACGCTCTGTTAGGGTTTCCTCTACCTTGCTAGGGGGAGTACATTATCTCCTTCATTTTGGATATATATATATAAGCTTTTGCAATGACACCACTCCTAGAGCTTACAAATCTGTTATTGATCTATTACTCTACTAGTGCTTCTAAATCAGCTATTTATCAAATAAATCTGTACATTGTGTTAGGTTTTTATTCCTTTACAAACGTGCCTGAGCTCATTTAATTAAATGGTTCACAACTTGCTAGCTACGTACCTCATATTAAAAATCAATCAAAGTCTGGGTGTATTCAACTAGATTTTAAAAAATCATTATGAATTCCACCAAAGTTCAGGTGTATTTTTAAAAATCAATAGAAGTTCAGATGTATTTAAAATATCATTCATACTTATGGAATTAATAACTCATGGATAGTTGTGGACTTTGTAGTGTAAATTACACACACCAAACTCCAATATTTTTCCATCTATTAGAGCAAAGATTTGGAAAAGTCTACAACAGACTTTCTCTTTACATGTGAATAGGTTGATCCTACGATATATCATCTTTTTTTTTCTTTTTTCTTTTTTTATAATATTTTGTGCTATCAACATTCTATTTTACCTATTATTTTCAATGTTTTTATTTTGTTGTCTTCAATTGTAATGCTTGGAACCCTCGATAACCTAAATATTATCTACTAACTCTTGATATTAGAACCACATGATCATATATTATTATATTTGCGTACATGAATTAAACTTGTGAACATCTTGATATTAAAACCACATGATCATATATTATATTTGCGTACATGAATTAAACTTGTGAACATCTAATGTCCCACTTTAGAACATGTGTCTTTAGTTTACGTACAAGTATGCGTGTTGTTAAGTTAATATAATCTTTTTCGTTACCTATGTTTATGTATTTCAATCAAATATTACAACTGTATACATCGAAATTAGATAGATGAGCACTAAACTTATAATCGGTGTTATTATGTGTTTGTCATTGCATATTTATTTATTTATTCTTTCCCGTAACTCTGTAAGTATTGAGAAATCTACAGAAGTCATTCATATGATGAAATCTGTAGATTTCAGAAATCAGTGAAAGTCTATGATTAAAAATCGATGGTTTTAAGAAATGAGTGAAAATCTATGAACTTTTCAAAGAGTCTGTAGACTTTTCAAAAAATCAGTTGATTAAAATAAGTCTGTATGAATCCAAATACAATACACTCCCCTAATTATGTGAGTTGATCTTTAGCAAAAGAGAGTGCATCATATATATTGAGGCTGTATGCTTCAATAATACAAAAATTGCACCTGTAGGTTTCAAATTCCTCCCCCAACGCCTCTGTTTGGTTGTGTGCAAAGGTGTGTAGTTTTATGGCTACGTGCAAACTCATTATTAGTTTTAATGGTTTGCGATGTGAGAAATGTGGAGTCACTCCTTGTTTGAGTTGTTTCCTCTCTTCTGGCAACTTTGCCTGAGAATTTGTCAATAGATAATCCTCAAATTTTGCAGAGGTGTCCTGAATTTGAGAATCGACCTCTCAATTCATTCCACCCAGAACCAGCTACCATTCCTTAATCCTTACCAGTTACCACTCGTCTCTCTCACCCCTGCAAGATGACGAGTGATATTTTGGATTCTTAACCTGAGAGTGATATTTTAGAAAGAAATTCACCTTAATTTTCAGTTGCCTATACTTGATATACCGTTCTTAATATTTTCCCTTGTTTTTTTGTTCCAATTTGTTTTTATACATTTTAGACATGTGGTTTTTGGTGAAATGTGTTTGGATCGGGAGAAGCAACCCACCGACCTAAAAACATTATGAACCGCATATGGCCCATATGTACTCAACTAACATCTAAGTCAATCGTTGATTACCACGTGAGAGTAGTAAAATGTTTCGAAGATGTGTTATATCTGCCTTTTGTAAGGCTTTTAAACAAACGTCTCGAATTAAATTTTAGCGTGTTAAAACACAACACGGCAACAATCTTAAGACTTTCATATATGAGGACAATCATGTATCTGTATTAGTATCATCCAATCTTTAACCATCTGCATGGTCTTTGTAGATAAACACCGTATGTATACTGAATACCTGCCCGGATCTAAACATCTAGTCATTGAAGGCTTTGCTTGACAGTATTGTAGAGGTTTTTAAAGCTTCCAGTTTATGCAGTCATGCTGTCCCTAGTTAAGCGATTGCCTCCATTAAATCAACAATCAAAGGTCACAAAAACAAAAAGGTCGTTTTCTAAAACAAAAGAAAATATCACCTCTCATAATCCTATGACTGTTTATATTATCAGCTTGGATTTTTGGTTGGAAACGCCATAACTCCGGCATCCGTGAAAGCACGAGAAACACCGAGTCAACATTGTAGAGAGATGCCACGTGAAAGTACATGGGCGCTCAAGTTAGTTCAGCTAACCTGGAACGAAGGCGACCCTCATGTATTGAATCTTCCGCCCACAAAATACTCTTTCATAAAAATAGTTAATTTATTGTTCCTTTTCTATCTTTATCCAATTTATTTTTGTGTGTTTTTATGGTAATTTGTCTTCGAATATAATTTCTTTGTCTCTATCTTATCCAACTGACTAGAATTTTGCTGAAATATTGGATATGTCACATTCCCAAGAAGAAGTTGCATCATAGTCTTGACTCTTGTGTCATTTATCTTAAGAAACCAGAACAAAGTATTGAGCTTTGATCAGAAGCAGAAGAAGAGAGCATGTCTAAGGAGGCAGTGTATGTTGGGTCCATTGACCAAGGAACCACCAGTACCAGATTCATAATTTATGATCGTGATTCCCGCACCGTTGGGTCTCACCAGGTCGAGTTCAACCAAATCTATCCAGAAGCAGGGTATACCACTTCCCTCCTTTTCTTCTGTTTTTGTTGTTTGTTGTTGTTGTTGTTGGGATTCTTTGTTTCTTCTGTGATTGATGGTATATTGGTCGTGTGTGATGATGAGACAGATGGGTGGAGCATGATCCAATGGAGATATTGGAGAGCGTGAGAGTATGTATGGCTAAGGCTCTGGACAAAGCCACTGCCGATGGCCACAACATCGACAGCGGCTTGAAGGCCATTGGGTTGACCAATCAGAGAGAGACCACTCTCATCTGGAGTAAATCCACTGGCTCTCCTCTTTACAATGCTATTGTTTGGATGGATGCTCGTACCAGTGGTGTTTGCCGGTAAGAGATCTGGACACCATTTATGATATTGTTCCTGAATTGGATCATGGATTTCAATGGATAGTGATAGAGTTCAATACGCTTTTCTTTGTTTAATTAGTTGAATGTTAACTCGGTATAGTATTGGTTTCAACTTTGATTGATTATGATTGGATGGAATTCTCTATGGAAGTTGAGTTTAGTTTTCTTGATGCACAATTTTCACCATGTTTGAATTAAGTGAATTAAATTTCCTGCTTTTATTTGGTGATACTGTGTGATTTCCTATGGAGAATTATGATTGTATGTTTGTGGTTGTTTTGCTGCCAGAAAATTGGAGAAAGAATTATCTGGGGGAAGAACTCATTTTTCAGAGGTATGTGGTTTGCCCATAAGCACATATTTCAGTGCAGTGAAGCTGCTATGGTTGATGGAGAATGTCGATGCTGTTAAGGAGGCTATTAAATCAGAGGATGCTCTGTTTGGAACTATCGACACTTGGTTAATCTGGAATTTAACCGGTGGTCTGAACGGAGGGGTACATGTCACAGATGTCTCCAACGCGTCACGCACTATGCTCATGAATCTTAAGACTCTTGAGTGGGATCAACCCACATTGGAAACCTTGGGAATTTGCCCTAAAATTCTCCCCAAGATTGTCAGCAACTCTGAGGTCATTGGAGATATTGCCACTGGATGGCCGATTACTGGGATCCCGATTTCTGGATGTTTAGGTGATCAACATGCAGCAATGTTAGGACAGGCTTGCAGGAAAGGTGAGGCCAAAAGCACTTACGGAACTGGTGCGTTTATTCTTCTCAACACTGGTGAAGAGATAACTATGTCGAAGCATGGGCTTCTAAGCACTGTGGCATTCAAACTTGGACCTGAAGCTCAGACAAATTATGCTCTAGAAGGATCCATTGCTATTGCTGGAGCTGCAGTTCAGTGGCTTAGAGACAGTCTTGGAATTATTAAGAGTGCAAGTGAGATCGAGACATTGGCATCAGAGGTTGAATCTACTGGTGGGATTTATTTTGTGCCTGCCTTCAACGGATTATTTGCCCCCTGGTGGCGTGATGATGCTCGTGGAGTTTGTATTGGCATGACAAGGTTTACAAACAAGGCTCATATTGCTCGAGCAGTGCTTGAGAGTATGTGTTTCCAGGTGAAAGATGTGCTAGATTCAATGCACAAAGATGCTGGAGAGCAGGGAGAGGTTAAGAATGAGAAAGGAGAATTCTTGCTCAGAGTGGATGGTGGCGCTACTGTTAATAACCTTTTAATGCAGATCCAGGTTTGGACTTTGTTTGTGTTATCAAATTAACCAATCTGACATTGCATTTTAGTATCCATGTATTTTCTTCATTCTGTTCTTAGTATGTTATCGAAGTTCTTTATAGTTATTGGATAGTCCATGTTTATATCTTGAAACTATTCCATGATTTTAGCTATGTGTACTTATGTTTGAGTTTTCTAGCTATGGTTATCATGTCTGAAAGGGGTGTTACTTTTGTAATCTAACAGATGGCCATGAAACTAATGTATATTTGATGTTCTTTCTGTATGTGAAAGAACTGTCAGACTTTGGTGAAGTTCCAGCTCATGAACTTTTTGTTTTTATGGTACATCTTATAGCTCATTGTCACCACAAGAAACTAAAACTAAGGAATGAAATTTTAGATGATGAAATAAAGTATCGGTCATGTTCTTGTTTTGATACCAGATACAAAATCAATTCTAGGGAATCCTTCCTCTCTTATTTTTTTGGTACTCTTTTGAATCCTTTGCTTAACAACAAGCCAACCTGCTTTCCATAGGTAATAGAATTATAGATGTTATTCTTACATCTTGTGCTGCAAACATGCTATTAGTGCAGGTTTTTAAAGAAATTTATGTGTTCTTCCTATTAGCTGTTTCATATACATTACAAGACTCCCTTATATAGTAAGATTGTTAATTTTTAGAACAAAGCACTTCACTTATCTTTACCATTTAGGGTTAAACAGAAACTCAATGGACATTCCATTTTTATAAATTAAATCATGCTGAATATATTGTTTTAGTTTTTGTTTACCAGTTCCATTATCAAGAGTTCTGAGAGAAGAAATAAAAAAATTCTATGATATGCAATAAACTGTTGTGTTGTAAACCCCTTACCATAATCCGTTATTTTGTCCTGCTTAGGGTAAAGCTCCTCTGCATATTAATAATGACTTGATCTTAATTTTCATGTTGTTGCTGGTGTTTAGGCGGACGTGATGGGCAGCCCAGTTGTAAGGCCAGCTGACACAGAGACAACGGCTCTTGGAGCAGCTTATGCTGCTGGATTAGCTGTTGGTGTTTGGACTGAAGAAGAGATCTTTGCTTCTGAAGAGAAGACGAAGACTGCCACCACCTTCCGACCGAAAATTGGTGAGGAGTTGAGGAAGAAGAAGTTGGAGTCATGGTGCAAAGCTGTTTCAAGAACTTTTGATTTGGCCGATCTTTCGCTTTGATGAAGTACTCTCCTCGCTCCATTGTTATCCTTAATATTATGAAATTCAATAAGATGTTTGTAAATAACAGCAATATAATTGCTAATATCCGACTACTGTTAGTATATTTCCAACTCTTTCTTTGCCCAACATATAGATCGAAACTGATTATCTTTGTACATGTCACCAGCAGTTGATTTTCTTCTTTGGCAATGTCTTAGTAATTTAGACTGCGATGCTTATACCAGCTTGTTTGTTGTTGGGTTTTCTTGTTTCTTATTGTACTATACTTCTATATATGGTCTTGTCATTTTGTTCCCTCCAACGTCAATCGAGTTTATACGAATCTTAGAAGGACGATGAAATCTGGACTTGTGTGCATATGAATCTTGTTCCGCTAAAATTTGGTTTAGGATTCTGAAAAGATAAGTAGCACCAAGTACATTTATTCATAAACAAATTCTCACAAGTCACATGCATCCGCACTTTTGGAGTGGCTTCATTTTATTCGTTACCAGATCAGGTCTTGAAATTATTAGTGTCAGCAGATTCAGCACACTTTTTTTTTTTTTTTTTAAAGTCAAAGAGAGTAGAAAAATTACAAAGCTTTGTCCAAATGGATTTCTTTTTTAATAAAGGAAAAATACTCATTTAGTACTAATTTAAACCCTTTATTATCTATTCTAATGAATTTAATAGATATGAGCCCATTCCAATATAAGGTGTTCTTATTTGTGCCCAAATACACAAATCTATATTAAAGTCATAATAAAATAATAATTTTTGTATATTTTTAAGACAAGTTTACCCTCACCACTTCTGTCACATCCCGACCCTTATATTTTTACCTCATTTACTAGCGTGATTATAATAAGAATTTTACCGTCCCGATCTTTGAGTAAATAGTTTAATTGGTCCCTAGAGGGGTTTCGGGGACGATTATGTGCGGAGGATTATTCGTATGAGGAAAATACGACGACGGTAAAAATGGTAATTTTAGCTAGTAAAAGGTAATTTTTATTCGGGTATTATTTTTCGGGGTGTTTTTTATTTTGGAAGTTTGGGTTAAAAGGGAGTGTTGGGTCGGCTGGGCCGAGCCCAACCCATTTCTTCTTCTTTTCTTTCTCTCTCTCC
>NC_020496.1:17343064-17344209 GCF_000184155.1 Fragaria vesca subsp. vesca | reverse complement strand
CTTCGTTTTAAATTGCCCAGTCTGCAGAGTTCGGGTTGGATCTAGTAGGAGACGAGGCTTAGTCACCCGCATTTCTGCCAGTTTTCGCCAGTAGGTTACCTGTTCAACCTACTCGTGTTTTCTTGCTTCCGCTTGTGTTTAGTAGCTCTGAATACTTTAGAATTTTTGTATTTTATGCGATGTTCAGAAGTGATAAATTAAGAGTGTAAATTTGAAATTTTCGAGTTAGGGTTGTCCATCTGCAAGGGAGATTTTCTTAATCTTTTCAGTAAATTTTCCTTGGAGGTGGTCCCCGCACGACTTACTCTGGGTTTCAGGGTGAAATTCGGGGTGGGTCGTGTCAACTTCAACATGTATAAGGAGAGAGAAAATGAAAGAGTGAGAAGACTCTGCCGGAATCTCACCGGACTCCGGTCACTAGTCGCCGGACTCCGGTCACCGGTCACCGGAATTTCTTCGATCACCGGTTATTGACCCCTAGTAACTCAGATTTTCTCCGGTAGTCGGATTTCGGTGACCGGTAACTCGGTTACTGACCCCCAATAACCTGGTTACTAACCCCCAATAACTTATACCCCCAATAATCAGTTACTAACCCACAATAACTTGGTTACTAACCCTCAAAATCAGTACTGACCCCCAATAATCAGTTACTGACCCCCAATAACTGAAGTACCGACCCCTAATAACCGAGTTATAGATTCCTTAAAAAGGTTACTGACCCTAATAATCTACAATAACCCCCAATAATCAGGATTGGCCTGAGTTGCTGACCCTAAACAAAGCTTATTAACAGAGAAACTAATCAAAATGCAATGAAAGAAAAAAAATGAAAAAAGAAGTTTAACTATTTGCCGTTCATGCTAACTATTTGCATATGTGATGAACTAAACGCAATGTAATAGTCAAATGCAAAACTTCAGGCCGAACAATTCATACCAAAACTCAACAATTCATAACAAAACGCAAAAAAAAAAAAGAAGAGGACGCAACCAAAAAAGAAAAAGAAAAAAGACACAGACGACGTTGCAGCCAAAAGAGGAGGGATGTCCGGTGGGAGAGTTGACGATGGTGGCGGACTAGGCGGAGAGCGAGGTTGTCGCTCTCAATGGAAACGCTAGCAACAGATCGATCCCAAATCGAAG
>NC_020496.1:17330836-17341912 GCF_000184155.1 Fragaria vesca subsp. vesca | reverse complement strand
GATCATGAGAGAGATGAGAGAGTGAGGGATGAGAGAGAGGGAGGGAGAGGAGAGAGAGAGAGAGTTTTAGATCTGAAGAGTGAGGGACGAGAGAAGAGAGAGGGAGAGAGATACGGTGTATTTGATTAGTGAGGATATAAACGTCTTATTCTTTAAATTCATTGAAATGGGGTTAGACAAAAGATTTTCATTGGAATGAGGTTTGTGTTTATTGTTTTTGACTAAATGGGCATTTTCCCTTTAATAAAAGTACACGAACCTCTTTCTTTTTTATTATTATTTTTTTTTAGGGAAATGAAATTTCTTTCATTGATAAGGATCATTACACTCAACAAATATAAGTTCCTCCACAAAGGCTGAGGACCAACCGGCATAAAACAAGTACTCATAGAATGTAAAGCAAATTGAGCTAAAGAATGAGCCACCGTATTTGCTTCTCTAACTCTGGCGTTAGCTACATACCTTAAATTTTCCTTCAAATCTGTGAGAAGGAACCCCAAGAACGAGTTGTCCATGGCACCTGTTGAAATAGCCGCCACAAGCGTCTAACAATCGGTCTCGATGTTAATAGGACACAACTGGTGCATGAGAGCTATACCGACTCCTTCCAGCAGAGCCAATAGCTCACTATGTTGAGGTGAACTAGAAAGGGAAACAAATCTTGTAAATACACTGAGACTACGCCCCTCATGATTATGGAAAACCCCACCAAGACCAGTACGTCCAGTTATGGGGTCAAACGATGCATCCACATTCAGTTTAATAAAACCAGCCGAATGCCTTTTTCATGTGGCTCTAGAAGCAGCTCTAGGACCATATGAAGGGGCATAAGCTAGTTTATACTTTGTCCACCAATCCAAGGTAAGAGGTACTAACTCAACTGCTAATTTAGTTTCATCTTCCCATATTTCACATTTCGGTTACCTCAAATAGCCCAAAGTAACATGAGAACAATTTGAAAGGTATCATAATCAATAGAAGCCAAGAGAGCTAACCAATCATGAACATTAGTTGTCTGCGGCATGAAAGGGATATGCACCAGAGTAAAGAATCCTGCTGCATGCGTACAATCTCTTAAGGCATGGATTGGTGACTCCACTTCCTCCTCACAAAATGGACATTGGCTATCAATATCAATACCACGTTCACTCAGTCGACTTCGTGTAGGAAGAATATACAAATTTTGACTTTACCATGAACATGGGCCTTCCATAGCTTGTTCCACAATAAGGAGCTCGGGTTGGGGTGTGTGTCATAGTCCAAAACAAGCTTCCGAGCCTAGTGATATACAGACTTGACAGTGAATTTACCTTTCTTATCTTCAGACTAAATCCACCGATCCTGGTGTCCATGAGAGCTAACAGGCAAGGCCATAATATTAGTCGCAATATTTGGGGGAAATAACTCATGTAGAGGAGCTAAATTCCAAACCCCTGGACTCTTTCTGAATGTTTGTTATATTCTCAAAATATTGCCTATGCTAGGAAGGGCTGTATTTTTTTTTTTTTTTAACTATCTTTCTCTCATATTTATGGTTCTATAGGTCCAAATATAGTATGATAACTCCTCTAACCACGCTTATAATTTAGTAGATAAACTAAACCAACCAACCAAGCCTTCAAAAATAAGACACATAAGTAGCTATGGGGATAGGAACGTTGCATTTTCCAGTGCTACAAATTACAAAAGCCATAGCTTTTCTCATTTTATCACAAGCTAATTAGATCGAGTAGAGAGAAACGAAAGAAGTTCGGTTCTCTTTCGTCAGCCACAGCTACTTCATTGCTTGGATTTTGATTGTGGTTTGTATGATGTTAATTTGGTGGAGCTCTATACGTTAAATGCACGTGTAAGCCTCAAAGGGTTGTGGGATATGCCGAGAAAAAACCCTATACGTTAGAGAGATACAGTCATTAGATCGACAATCATATTTTGACGTACACAAACTCCTCTTCATGAACAACACTTATTTCAGTCATTGGATATTTATATCTGAATAACAACGGCTACATAATTGCTCAAAAATACACTAATTAGTGAGGTCGCTTTCCTCATGAAGTAGGCTTGCTCTTAACGTTCGGTCCCGGGGGGCTTAAAACGTCAGGAGGGTGAAGCATCGAGTAACATGTAGGGTGGCACATCACGGTTAACTTATTAGCTGGGGTTTCATGCTTACAGCTAGCCAACTGGAAACACTTGTTGTATATAAATCTGTGCAAGCTAACTCCTGTGTGTGTTTTGGATGGATGTAAATCAAGTGGAACCAATCCGATTGATTCAAAGAGCCATTTTAATATTGGAGCTAGATGCGAACAACCTTGTCCTTGAATACACTCTCTCCCCCAACGGTCCACCACTTTTCATGAATCATTCATGATGATGAAGCCAACGTTTTTCACTCCCACTGTTTGTTTGTTCGTTTATGTACATGCTTACAAAGGAGTCACCTGCCTTGCCATACCTGATACCCCCTTTCCTTCCCATACGTGAACCAACCACTTTTTTGCTCACTGCACTCTTTGTTTTCTTCCATATTATTAGGGTGTGGCCACCAATTATTAAGCTTCCGATTAGCTGTTTACTTGTTTTTGGACGAGGACATTCACCCCACATTATGATTAATATGTTTTTGTTTGGGAAAAAATGATTAATATGTTTATACTTGCAGATTACTTTTATCAAAACCAACTAAATTAGAGACTACTAAGCGATATCTAATCGAGTTGAAGGAACAGACAATTCATACAATAATTATGATGCACCATCTATGTAGTGAAAGAAAAATTTAGAAGACGTTATAGACCCTGAGTTTGAATCTAACTGATCGAGTCGAGTAAATAACAAAAACATCTGCTCATGGAGTCAGGGATCTAACCGAGTCGAATAAACAACGAAAGCAGCTCCAGTTTGATCGTTGTTTAAGGAGTTGATATTTACATTAATTTGTAAAACATGAACGATTGGATAATAAAATTGTAAAGTTAAAATAATTATATTAAAAGATATACAAACCAGAAATGAACTTAAGAGTTGTATATAATTGTACTGTTTAAAATCTTTTAATGTAGGCAGACGCAGGGCCGGTCCTGAAAGATCCAAGGCCCAGTGTGGGGAAAAAAAATGTGCCCTTGTATAATTTTTTTTTTTAAAAGAAAAATTCAAATAGTACCAATTTTTCGGGGTTCCAAACCTAGTCAAGTGCAATGTCAAAAAGGAAAAAAAAAGAAGAAGGAAAAAAATTTGGTTCCAAAGAACATCAATCTCTAATCGAGCTCCTTTTATTGCTGCAATATGTATTTAAATTTGGGAGAAGAATTAGAAGATTAAGAGTTTGAGAGAGAAGAAGAGACTAAAAAGAAGATTTTTCTTTGAGAAATAAAGAAGTCCCAAAGAATAAGGAGAAGAGAGAACTTGAACGACAATATGATTCGTGGAACCCTATAATTATGGTTTCATATTTTTATTATATTAATTACACCTATATATATATGTATAACAAATAGAAAAAAAAAATTTAAAAAAAAATAAATAAATACCCCCTTCAGCCATGGGCCCCGGTGCCAGCGCACTGCTAGCACTAGGCTAGGACCGGGCATAGACAGATGTACCATATGACGGTACGTCGGAACCTAAGAAATTTATGTATAGATATTTATGCAGGTTTCTATAAGATGTGTAAAAAACTGTAATATCTAATTGTACTATTAAAAACTTTTAATGTAAACAGACGTATCATATGACGGTACGTCAAAATCTAAAAAATTTATATATAGATATTTATGCAGGTTTCTATAAGATGGGTAAAAGACTGTAACTTGGATGAGAACAAGTGACTCGATAATGATCGAGAGCCATGGACTCATGGCCAACCCAGAATTACAGATATGGATAACACTCATAATTTTTCGGTAGAATTTCTACTAAAAAGACATGGGGGAGTGGTAATGTGATATTTGGTGGAGTGGATATAGGGGAAGGTAAAGAGATTAGTGAAAGGGAACACGGGGAAAAATAGAAATTAATAAGAAAGAAAATGAGAATTATCCGAAAGGATGCTCTGCACGCCATTCAACACGCACGCCGGGACGTCAGGAGTCTCTGCAACCGCTCGAAAAACAACTCCACCAATATCTTCATCTACTGGGCAATCATCCTCTGCTTCCATCCACACTATTGCTCAAAAGTCCTAATCATATCATGCAATTAACTTCCTAATACAGCAATGTACCCAATTTTATCCCAATGCAGGCCCACATACCGGGATTGAGAGAAATGATAATACTAATCAAATTATAACTCGGCAATGATGACCAAATATAAAAAAATTGCTACCTAAATCACCATTTACATCCAAGATTAAGCAAATCAAAATAGTAGGCTTGAGAGACATTGATCGCGTTGTTTTATCCTCTATTGTGCATATAACCCTAGGTTTAGACACATTTTCATAAGAAAACCAATCAGCTAACATAGTTTGTCTCATTTAATTGGGGATTTGTATTTCCACGTGTGTATATCTACAATATATATAACATAAACTATTATACGTGTTTTGTTAATTATCTAAAAAAAAGTAACATTGTGGAAATCGCGTGTTCAATTCGCACTATACAAGTAATGTGTTATACAATGGATATATACATTACTTGTAACATGTACCAGGAAAATTTGTATAACAGATTATTTGTATAGTGTAATTTCAACCCGTGACTTCCATAATGTTAATTTTTTTCTAAATAATCAGCAAAACACATAAAATAGATGTGTTATACAAGATACGGATATATATAGAGAGTTCAAACACCAATTAGATGAGACATGATAAGGTTACTAGCATGTTCTTGCTTCGTATTAGATGTGATATCACAACTCCATAAAGGTTAGTTGCATATTGGTACATCATGAGTTTGGTGTTGCGAAGCAGCGAATCGTTACTCAAAAACACGAAAACAACAGCTCAACACTTGAAGAATTTCCCGAGTAAAAAAAAAAGAAGAAGAAAGGTGATTCCGACATCTATGCGTCGAAAATATGCGCCAAGCTTTGTTTTTAAAGTTGTTATCCACCCACTGTCACCTCCCTCCAATACTGACCGTGCATCAAACCACCACACACCATACACCCGCACCGCAGACTATCCCACCCCAATATCCTCCTCGAATATGTGATTCATTTTCGGAATATAAACCCACCCGCGAGCTTCGCAGAAGGCTCTCTCCCATATCTCCTATCTCTTCGCTACTTCACTCTCTCCAGCCTCCTCCTCGTGTTTTCAATTTTTGAATTCTCCGGCGTACGGATTCCGGCGAGGATGGCGGTGCTGCTCTCGTACCTTGCCACGGAGATTGTGATTCCCGTCTGCGCCGTGGTCGGGATCTTGTTCTCGCTGTTGCAGTGGTACTTGGTGTCGCGCGTGAGAGTGACGCCCGACCGTAACGCTCCCGCCCCAGGAACCAACGCAAAGAAGAACGGCTTCAATGACTACCTCATTGAGGAGGAGGAAGGCGTCACCGACCAAAACGTCGTCGCTAAGTGCGCCGAGATTCAGAATGCTATCTCCGAAGGTACGGTTCACTTCCTCTGTGTCTCACTTAGATCCTGTCCTCATTTCCTTAGATCTGGTGTTTGTTTTGGATTTATGATGATTAGTTTCAAGTTTAAATCTGTTTTAGGCTTTGAGTTTGGAGTTTAACTGTGCTTCTATGTTATGCTATATGTCAGCAGCCAAACGGCGTCGTCTGTCGGTGAATGACTGTGTTTTATTTACTACAGTGTTTCTGGTACTTTTTCATTAACACTGAGCTTTGTCTAGTTCAAGATCTGCTTTTGCGTTTGGTTCTAGAAATGAGTTTGGTGCTTCAGCCACTCCTGTACATCGTTCAGATCTAAATCGTGGCGAAGATAGATTTTGTGGTCGTTTGTTGTCATTGTGATAACTCGCAATTAATCATTTTTGTCGTGCATAAATTAGAGTGATTTGGCTGTGTGGGTGTTCCTGTAAATTATTATTATCTAATGTGCACGCGCGTGTCACGTGATATCATGTGTCATGTGGTGGCGCATCTTTAAGAATAATCAAAGGTTTATCTTGATATTTTATTTTGTGGGTGTAATGTTCTTTTGGATTTGTCTGTATCTAAATCAAAGGTTTCATTTTTTTTTCTTTCAAAAGAAAAAAGAATATCTTCTATAAGGTTTTGGAATGATTTTGTTTCTTTCCTGAAAAGAATTGACATGCTGTCATGCTGTGTGAGTGAGCAATTGTTAGTTTTGCAATAAACACAGGGAGTCACAGTACTGCTGGCAGTTATTACCAACTCCTGGTATTACTTTGACAGCAGTCACAATCAGTAATGACAGATTTTTTTTTTTTAAGACAGATTTGATGTTACCTTTGCTCTAAAAAGATATATTAGAGTTGCTGCTAAGCTTTGTTCAAAACTTCAAATAATGAGATAGGCATGAATCCTTTGATGTTTTATTCCCTGTCTTTGTCTTTGCTGCTACTTTATTTTTACCCCTTTGGAATCTGCTTTCATCAATGATGCCCTTGACATTGAGGAGTTTAGCTACCATTCTAGTGTTAATGTTGGTCCTTTAGACCTTTACCATTGGTTTTTATTTGTGATTTTTTTTTTTCAGTTTATCTTGTAATCTAAGGGTAATTACCTTTGCTCTTAATCTTATTCTACAAGCATTGGTTTCAATGGTTTGCAATCAATGACTAGTATCATTGTAGAAATATCTTCATTTTATTGAAAAAAATGTGTTCATTGTTTTACAGGGGCCACATCCTTCCTTTTCACCGAATACCAGTATGTTGGGGTCTTCATGGTTGTTTTTGCAGTCTTGATCTTCCTCTTCCTCGGATCTGTGAAGGGCTTCAGCACAGAGAGCCAGCCATGCACTTATGATGTGACAAGCACCTGCAAGCCAGCACTTGCCACTGCACTCTTCAGTACTGTTGCATTCTTACTTGGTGGTATCACCTCACTCCTGTCTGGTTTTCTTGGTATGAAAATCGCCACTTATGCCAATGCCAGGACAACATTGGAAGCAAGAAAAGGTGTGGGGAAGGCCTTTATCGTGGCCTTTAGGTCTGGTGCAGTCATGGGTTTTCTCCTTGCAGCCAATGGTCTTTTGGTACTTTACATTACCATCAATCTCTTTCAGCTGTACTATGGTGATGACTGGGAAGGCCTTTTTGAGGCAATTACTGGCTATGGTCTTGGTGGATCAGCAATGGCTCTTTTTGGGAGAGTAGGTGGTGGTATCTATACCAAGGCTGCTGATGTCGGTGCTGACCTTGTTGGAAAAATTGAAAGAAACATTCCTGAAGATGACCCGAGAAACCCAGCTGTAAGTGTTATGGATATTTCTCAAAACTGTCTTTGAGATCAAACTATGTGGCTTTGATGATAATTTTTTTTGGTTAACCTTCAGGTGATTGCTGACAATGTTGGTGATAATGTTGGGGATATTGCTGGTATGGGATCTGATCTTTTTGGCTCCTATGCTGAATCATCTTGTGCTGCGCTAGTTGTTGCTTCCATTTCCTCATTTGGAATCAACCATGAGTTCACTGCCATGCTGTATCCCCTTCTTGTCAGTTCTATGGGCATTCTTATTTGTTTAATCACAACCTTGTTTGCCACTGATTTCTTTGAGATCAAGGCTGTCAAGGACATTGAACCAGCTTTGAAAAATCAGCTTATTATCTCCACTGTTCTTATGACTATTGGAATTGCAATTGTTAGCTGGGTTGCTCTGCCATCATCTTTCACAATTTACAACTTTGGAGTTCAGAAAGTTGTAAAGAACTGGTAAGTGCTGTATGATTTTTGTCACCAATTAAGTAAGTACTTACCTGACTTGAGAATCTATTCGTTAGTTCTAACCCTAATTGATGTATTGTTCTGCAGGCAATTGTTCTTGTGTGTATCTGTTGGTCTTTGGGCCGGACTTATCATTGGATTTGTCACTGAGTATTATACTAGCAATGCATATAGGTACTACAATATACTTCATAAGACCTCTCTTTTTTACTACTTTCAAGTCCTGTATCCACTTAACCATTTCCTCTGTTGTTCACAGCCCTGTGCAAGATGTTGCTGATTCCTGTAGGACTGGTGCTGCCACCAATGTTATCTTTGGGCTTGCTCTGGGATACAAATCAGTCATCATTCCAATTTTCGCCATCGCAGTCAGCATTTTTGTTAGTTTTAGTTTCGCTGCTATGTATGGCATTGCAGTGGCTGCTCTTGGGATGCTGAGCACCATCGCTACAGGGTTGGCAATTGATGCCTACGGGCCCATCAGTGACAATGCTGGAGGCATTGCTGAGATGGCTGGCATGAGCCATCGTATTCGTGAGAGAACCGATGCTCTTGATGCCGCTGGGAATACCACTGCTGCAATTGGAAAGGTAATTCTTCTTTTGAAATGTTTCTATACTTCTAGTTGGAAGTAGCATGTTGTCTCTTTGGGCGTGCAAGAAATAGGAATATCCACTTTACTTGTCTTGTTCTGTTTGATCTCTTTATCAAGATTGCTTTTTTAATTGTATTAGTATACTTGTGTGGTTTCTAAGGTGGCTGCAAAGTCGTACAGTTAGATTTTGACTGCATATTGCCGCTATTAGAAGTGGCTGTAGTAAGTTGGAAGGCAAGTTAATGTGCTTATGTTTCTATCAAACAGTCTTTTGTCTATTCTCAACCGAAAGGACAATCCTTAACTGTTTCATGTTGTGGGTGCTTTGTCTCAGCATTAGAGCAACAGTGCCCCTTCGATGATAATTTTGTCCTTTCTGTTTCTGTTATATTTATCTTGATCTCATATGAATGGTCTTTTGGTGTACCAATAAATTATTTGCATTTTTTATTTCAGGGATTTGCTATTGGATCTGCTGCTCTAGTTTCTTTGGCTCTATTTGGTGCCTTTGTCAGTCGTGCAGCGATTTCAACAGTTGATGTCCTAACCCCAAAGGTCTTTATCGGACTGATCGTGGGTGCAATGCTTCCTTACTGGTTCTCTGCCATGACCATGAAGAGTGTGGGAAGTGCAGCTTTGAAAATGGTTGAGGAAGTTCGCAGGCAGTTCAATACCATCCCAGGACTCATGGAGGGTCTTGCCAAGCCCGACTATGCTACCTGTGTCAAGATCTCCACTGATGCATCCATCAAGGAGATGATTCCACCTGGTGCCCTTGTCATCCTTACACCTCTCATTGTCGGAACATTGTTCGGTGTGGAGACCCTCTCTGGTGTCCTTGCTGGTTCCCTTGTTTCTGGTGTGCAGGTAATGTTGAACGTTGATATTCCAGGTTTCTTTTTGATTAAGTGAGAATTTTCGTTTGCCGAATAGATGTTGATCTGCAACTTGTCCATTCTTTTCAGGTAGCAATATCTGCCTCTAACACTGGTGGTGCATGGGACAATGCCAAGAAGTACATTGAGGTAAAGCAATTCACCCTCTAGGTTCTCTGGTTTATATCATTCCAAACCATATACATTGTTTGCTAACGGTTTTGCTTTGGGGTGATTACAGGCTGGTGCTTCGGAGCATGCAAGGACTCTTGGCCCAAAGGGGTCTGACCCCCACAAGGCTGCAGTCATCGGTGACACCATTGGAGATCCACTGAAGGACACTTCAGGCCCATCACTCAACATCCTCATTAAGCTCATGGCTGTTGAGTCCCTTGTGTTTGCTCCCTTCTTTGCCACTCATGGTGGCCTGCTCTTTAAGATCTTTTAAAGGAAAGGAGGCTATGCCACTTTCACAAGTATTGGGCAAAGTGGTCTATATTTCTTTTTGTTCTATTTTTGTTCGGCAAGGCAGAGTTTATCAACATTTCTTCTGTTGTACCAGTATCTCTATCCTCCCCCTCCTAGTTAGTATTTCAATTTGATATGAACTCTGAGAATCAATGATGAAAATTAGTTTTCTCGAAATGAATTTTCTCCATATGAAATGTTTAGTTTAGAGAAATCATATCTTGTGTTCATGTGTCCTGCTTGTGTTCAAACATCGTCTCTCTGGAAGTTTGGCTTTTCAGTTTCATATGTTTATGCACTTCATTAATGTTTTTGCACCTCAAGGAAACTCTCGGTCAAATGCCTACGTTGAAGGTATTGCAGATCTCATGTTTTCGAAGCTTTTGTCCAACTAACTATATGCGAAAGTATAGCCAACTATCTTTTGTTAACTATTTAACTTCCTCCTCTTCATTCTCTCAAGGCAAAAATATGTACGTCTTGCACACCACTACAATTCTCAACTTGTTCTGGTCTATCAACTCAAAAATCAAAGTACTGATGTTCAATATGTATTACAGGACAACACTACAAAAAAAAAAGAGAAATTACTGGTCACTCCATTATCTTTCATGCGCTCGACAGTTTACTCCATTATTTTTTAATTTCAATCGATTACTCCAGGAACTTTTCAATATCACACAATTAGGTCAATCCGTTAAGTGGCCGTCTAAATCAGTGGTTAAGTTGCTGACTTGGCAAGTTCACGCGATGAGTTGGCAAACTGATTAGCCACATAGATCCACACAAGATTGTAAAATGGCATAAATGCCCCGAGCCTATTTCGGGGGTGTCTTAACCCAGAACTTGCTCCAAAACACAGAAACCCCAAAATTTGAAATCTTGGGGGCTCACTATGCTCTCCATCGATCAATACCTATAAACCATCCCCATCAATCAATACCGATAAACCATCCCCATCGATCAATACCGATAACCCATCCCCATCGAAAAAAAAACTTTCATCTACTTAGTACGCATTGGCATGGTGATGAACCCAGATTTGTGGGTTCCCAGAGGCAAAGAAGGGTTGAACGATGGCATACCTGATTATAGTAAGTTCTAGATTTTAGGAATATGGTCTTCGACATGGATTGCTTTAAAATCGCATATTTATAGGGTTTTCGATTTTGGGGGAAAATATGGATTCTTGAATCTGGTATGGTTTCGGGGTTGATGTAAACAATAGAAAAGACTCAACTTACAGTTGTCTCAACTCAATCCTCTGAGTTTCATAGGAAAGACTCAGCTGCTATTTGTATAT
>NC_020496.1:17329243-17330068 GCF_000184155.1 Fragaria vesca subsp. vesca | reverse complement strand
CATGCTAGAGAGAATGCAAAAACAAAGAAAGCTAAAGGTTTTGTGCATGATGAAGAGTTTGTTGATGATGATGCACATTTTAGTACTGTGTATGATGATGAGGAGGTGATTACATATATGTTCAATTCTAATGGGGAGAAGGTTGACGTGGGGATTGAATTCAACCCCAAAACTGACATGAAGAATCCAATTTTCATGGAAGATCAGATGTTCGGCAATGCACAGATACTCAGGGAAGCTTTGTTGGAGCATGCTATTCAACATGGACATGAATATTCGTTCGTTAGGAATGAGACACGAAGAATACAAGCGATTTGTAAGGAGGACGACTGCCCATTTGAATTGTATGCCACCAAAATACCTGATGAGGATACATTGATTGTTAAAAGGTATAATCCAGAACACAGATGCACTAGGAAGTTCAACAATTGCATGGTTGGCAAGAGGTACTTAAGCAAAAAGTTTAAGGATATGATTGCCCTCAATGAGAGCTGGAAACCAAGTAAATGTTACTGTGTTTTCAAAAATAGTTTTGCTATTTAACACCATATTTTTACTTCATTAATATGCTTATCAAGTTGCTATTTGAATTTTATTGGTGATGCAGACAGTCTAGCTAGGGCAATGACAAAAGAAATTAGAGCAAAGGTTCATAAGTGGACAGCTTATAGAGCTAAGGTGGCTGCACTTGAAGAAGTGGAAGGAACAACAAGGGAACAATATGCAAGAATTCAAGATTATGGAAGAGAGCTTCAAAGAGTTGATCCTGCCACTACAATTGACATCAAGTGTTCTTTCCCTAATGGTAGCAGCCTTCCAGTTTTC
>NC_020496.1:17289413-17327100 GCF_000184155.1 Fragaria vesca subsp. vesca | reverse complement strand
TCAAGATGCTATTTGAAGACAACTTATATGAGCATCTACAACAATCTCATACAGCCGGTAAATAGCATGGATTTGTGGTCTAGAGGTGAAGATTCCCCCATTCAGCCTCCTCAATACTCAAGACAGCCTGGTAGGCTAAGAAAACAAGAAATAAGGCTGCTTATGAAAAGCAGAAAGATGGTGTCACTGTGAGGAAAAGGATGCAAAAGTCTCTAAGGTGTGGCAACTGTGGACAACAAGGCCACAATAGGAAAACATGTCAAAGACATTTGCCATCGAAGGAAAAAGCTACTGCTGCTGTGAGTAAAAAGAGGAAACTCAATACTGAAGAAGGACAAGCTGCTCAAACACAGGCAAGTTTCCTAAGTTTGAAACTTGTAATTTGACTTGCATGATATTCTAACTTTACATTTTTATTGTTGGTGCAGCCCAAGCAGCGAAAACCTCCCATGACCAAGAATGAGCTGAGACAGAAAATTAAACAAAGGAATGAGTATATGAGGGTAACTATTGTTTATCATGTTTTTCATATTTTGAATCAAGCTTCAAAATTTCCTGAAGAACCAACTTGGTCAAAGTTATTATGTTGTGTGTGTACTATGTAATGAGAATACATCTTGCCAAATTGTCATATGTTATGTATATATTACCTAAAGGATTGAGCATATGTTGAATGTAGGAGCCTTGAATGTATGTAGTGTAATAAATGCTTAAATCATATATGGTTGCATTGTTGTGTGTCCAGTTAAGGAAGGCTGAGTTGAAAGCTAGCAAGGCTGCTCCAAAGAGAACAAGGCCTGTTGAAGCTGCATCTACCCAGCAAAGTTCAAGGGCAGCTGGATCTGCACCTACAATTTCAAGGTCTGTACAAGGTCCCAATGCATCGACCAACAAGGTTGCAGCATCAAGAACCTCTCAAAGGATTAGACAGAACTCGGGTAAAGGAGCTGGAAAGTAGTTATGTTTGTGAAATTTTATAGATTTCATATTAGTTAGCCCCAACATTTATGCATCATATTGTTGGGCAACCTTGTGTTTTGTGACTTGGTTGCTAGCTCTAATCTTTTGATAAGATGATTAGAGCTAACATATTAGTACTTGAACAATTTGACATTTGATGATGTAATGTTGGTTTTTGGTAAATTAGTTGGTTTGTTATTGGCTTGCTAATATTGAAGATACAATGTACTTTTCAGTATTATGAATGTAGGTCAATGTTGGATTCCCATTTTGTGTTTCAGTATACTTTTGTGTTTCAGTGTGGAGGGAAGTGGTTGTATTTTGGAGGGATTTTTGGTTGAGAACAAGGAAATTGAATTAGGGGTGTTAAAGGAATTTCTCCTTTCATCCAGCTGAGTTAGCATTGAAAAATATAACCAGTCAGCAACTTAACCACTGATTTAGACGACCACTTAACGGATGGACCTAATTGTGTGACATTGGAAAGTTCTTGGAGTAATCGATTGAAATTAAAAGATAATAGAGTAAACTGTCGAGCGCATGAAAGATAATGGAGTGACTAGTAATTTCTCCTAAAAAAAATCCCAACAACTGTAGAATCTACCAAAAAAGCCAAATTTTCGTTTAAGAATTGTGTTGATACCCCCGAATAGCTATTCTCATCACACTTTGCTTGACCAAAATTCTGATACAGAGTTAATAACTAATAGAGACAAAAAGACGAAGACACAACACCATACCTACCAAGGAGGACATGAAGGGGTCACATAATCACCATGCAAAGGAAAACTACATAGCACCTCTAAGGAGAATGTCGGTGAGTCGTGGCCTGGTTGGCTAAGTAGATTAACTGACAATTTTGAGGTTATGAGTTTAAACCTCACTGACATGTGTAAGGTGCGTGATTTTTATTAATATATATATATATATATATATATAATTAAAAAAAAACAACATCAATATCACGACACTTAGTATTTTTGATAGGAAAAAACGGTGATTGGGTATGTTCATCTGTAGTAGCGCATGAAAATGATGGACATTGACACTTGTCTCTGTTTTAGAACCACCACAAATCACTTTCAGTCATTTCCAGCAAATACCTTGGACAACTGTTTTTCTCTAAGAATGTCACAATGTCTCGAAGAGGCGCTAACAATATTCACAACATTAGCAACTGATGTGAAGAAAGCACCAACAATGGTATGTTTCTCTGCTATAATGTCAATGCTAACAGAAGATGATGTGCAAAACAGTAGACATAGAAAGCAATTGGATTCTCTTTCAAAATAAGTGTCTTTAAGCTGTCAAGTACTCACTCATATTATTTGCTCCGTTGAAGCCTTAACCACGTGAACTTGATGTGCTCAAAACATTTTTCTGAAGCAATGCATCAATAACTTCTTTAAGTGTTATGGTAGTGGTATTGACAATATGTTCAATGTCAATAATACGTTCAATCACACAACCATTCTTATCCACATAAATAAACATTATAGCCATATGCTATTCTATGTAAACATCTCTATCTTTATCAACTAGAATTGACAACAATGCATTATCCATGTCTCTAATCGTAACACATTTATTGTTCCGAATGTAACACCATTTACCATGTCTTTTGGAATCATTAGTGATGTCATTTCAAGGTTTCATGGAGCCTTTTTTAATTTCACAACTTTGACTTGTTTATCATGATCAACAAGAAATTCATTGTAAAAGCTCAAGAAAGTTATCTTGATTGCTTGAATTTTCTAATTTATCATGACCATGAACTTTTCATAGAGGAAACTGTATACAATCACTGATGTATTGTTGGATTGCTTAGCATACTTGTCGATAATATATCAAACGTGTATTCTTTTATTCGTTTGATCTTCACACTTTTTCAAAGCTTGGTTATGGAAACTTTTGAGGTCACCGACATGAGCATATAACCTTTATGTCTTCTTCCAATATCAATAACCATCTTATGATTATTTGGGGACTTCCTTATCTCTCCCACTTTAAATCAATAATAAGTGAAGGAGATCAAAGAAGAATCAAAACCTTGATGGCTAGGAAATCACATTAACACACAAATTACAGGGATAATTATTGAGATTGCAAAAGGTATGTTAGTACTTTTAATTTCTTTCAACTACAATATGTATGTCGTGAAGTAAATAGTGTTGCAAATAGACTAGCCTACTTTGCTACATACAATAATTTGGATGTTTTGAGCTTAGAAGAGACACCTGCTTTGCTACATGTTTTGAGCCTACTTTGCTACATGCAAATATTCTTCAGGATGTTCTCTACGAGGATCTTTGTAATAGTTTTTATGTAGTTCAGGGTCTAGGTTATATGTCCCCCCCCCCGAGATGCAAAAATTTTAATTCAATAAACGAAACCAAGCGTGGGGTTAAGCCTCCTAGCTAGGCTGGGTTCCTTAAAAAAAAAAAAACACTTTGTTCACCCTTCAAAATATTTAAATCACCTAAAGTTCCTTATCTACCCTTTAATTACAATGTTTAATAAAGAAAAAAGATTAAAATTAAACCCATAGATGAGGCTGTGCAGCTGTGCCAAACCTAATCGTAGAAATTGTATCTATCTTGTCAATATAAATATAAATCATTTTGAAGTTCTGATTATACTCTTGATGAAACGAATGTTGTATGAGGGTTTTAGCTTTGCTTAATCAGTGTTAATACTCTTTCTTTCTATTTGCTCTTGTTTGTCTCTCCATCAACATTGTTTATATAGGGTTGATTGGGGTGATCTTGGATCAGTTGTATGATTTAGGAGAAACATGATTGGGCTGATCAAATATAAGTAATTATAATATAATTGAGTTTGATTGACAACTACTATCAAAAGAGAGATAAAGAGATAATAGGATGGCTGAGATCTATATATGTTGACGGAATTGATGAAAAAATTTCCAGGAAGTTCATCTCCTTAATGGTGGAACTGCCGTGAATATGATTTTTATTATTATTTTTTTTGTTCTTTTTGTTATTCTAGAACAAAGGTAAAATTGGATTAACATAGATAATATTATGATGTAGGGTGCACAAAATATTTTGTAGGCTAGCAATAGCCGTACCTAAAACCAATTAATCCTGTTAAAGTATGATGTAGGGTGCACAAAGTATTTTGTAGGCTAGCAATAGCAGCACCTAAAACCAATGATGTTAAAACATCTTTAACAGACTCTCTCATTTGACTCTTTAATTATTTTAGAGAGCGTATTTAGTTTTTCTGGATGTTTTAGGAGCTCCAGCAGACTAGCCAAACTTGAGCTATTATAACTTTTTTAGTTAGTGAGATAACTCAAATAATGCTAGTTATAATTTATTATATTCTTTTTAAGATATTTTAGGTGATAAACTATTTAATCTTTATTTGAAGAATAATATTAATGTAATGTTAGCTAAAATAGAGAGCATTGATGCATACACATTTCTAAAATGACTAGCCAAAATAACATTTTATAATTTGACGAAAATTTAACTCAAATATGACTAACATTGCTAAAGATACTCTTAGGATTTTAGCTTGTTAGTAGTTGCAGCTTATGTATAATATATACGACTATTATATTACAAATCTGAAGACCGAAATTCATATTTAAATTTCTATAGTCTCGATATGTTTACGATGTTTATGTTGAAATTTTTAATTCTCGGATCATCGATATTTCCTCAAAACCCGATATTTTAGTTATTGAGCACATTTACGTTTTTTATCAATTACACGACTCTGTACAACCTCTGAAGTAGGAAACCCTTCTAGTGAGGACCTTTAAGTTGAGGACTTGGTGATGACTTTTCGGTTTATGGTTTAGAAGACCTATTTTTCGATCACATCTTGACATCTCATCCATTCAGTTTTTAAGTCTATATGTGTAGATCAACTCTACAAATTTTCAGCTAAATCGGTGATCGTTAAGGTAACAAACTAGATCAAATTAATGGACGAACCAAATATGTCAAACAAGAACCGTTCAAGTTCATAATTAATAAATCACACTTATGAATGTCTTAACGATTTTCAATATGGCTGAAAATTTGCAGAAATGATCTACTCATAAATACCTATAAACTGAACAGTCAAGATATGAATATAAGATCGAAAGGTGAGATAAACCGAAAGGTCCTCGTCAAGTCTTTAACTCAAGGGTCCTCACTAGAAAGGCTCTCCTAATTCAATTTTCAGAAAAGAAAAAACCACACTCCCTCTCCTCCTTCCGGCCCAGCCCAGTCGCATCATCACAGCCACAGGAAACAACATCCAACGGTCCATAGCCTTCTTCCACATCCCATTCATCGGCCTCAGCTTCATCGGAAACCCCCAAATTCTCTCTCTCTCTTTCTCACAGTGAGCTGAAACCAAAAAATGCTGGGCCGACTCGCTTCAACTCGGCTCCAAGAGATCCGCCGAATCTTCACTCAGGTTAACTCCCTGCTCTGTTGCTCTTCACCCAATCAAATCACATTCGCAATCTCACTGATTTCTGATTCCAATTTCTCTGCAGCCTTCTTCTGTTCGATCCTTGTCCACCGCGCTCAACTACGTAAGTTCAAATCATTTCTTCGCTTTTGTGTGTTTCTTTCTTTGATTTGTTGAACGGATTGGATTATTGAATGAGGTTTGAATCATTGCGCAGCATATTAATTCGCCGGATAACAATCCAGAACAAGCTTGGGAATTCAGCGATGCTAACAAAGCCAAGGTATTCGATTTTCACTCCCTTGTTTCTGCTGTATTGACCTAATGCAGTAAATGTGGTTAATGCTGGGTGAATTTGTAAAATAATGTTAAAAGATAGTTGAATTCTCATTATGTGTCCAACAGTGTTGATTTTAAAGGTTTATAAACAGTGCGTTGCGGTTGTGTTCAAGAATTTGCACCATAGGTACATCATACTGCATTTGCAGCAGTCTTTGTGGTGGTTTTTGGAGTTGCAAGTCTTTGCTCGAATGCTGTTCATATGTTGATTGGGCAGTAGATTAGGAACAACGATGCCCGTGGCATTGCATTTAAGTTAGGTTGATTCAGTCCAATTTGCTTGTTATGTTTTTATCATTTGTTCTATTGATTGATGATCTTCATGATATATGATGCATGACATGTCTCACCATAGGATTCATCTTATGCAATACTTGGCATGAAAAATTACTTTATTTGGTTTATATTCATGTGTAGGTGAAAGAGATACTTTCTCATTATCCGTCCAACTACAAGCAATCTGCAGTGATTCCTCTGCTGGATCTTGCACAACAGCAGCATGGAGGATGGCTCCCTGTTTCAGCAATGAATGCAGTATGTTTCCATGAATGCTTGTTTTTATGTTTTAGCTTTCTAGTCAAATTCTATACATTTCCTCGCAACATCTTTGCAAGTCCTGCATCTCTATGGTGAATGTAGATAATGAATACGGTTCTGTTTGTTTATGTTAGTTTGACGTTTAAACTTTTGCATCCTAACAAACACTCAACTTACTTTTCATCTCCTTATCCATCATATCAAACTTCCAAACTTTATTACTCTAAGGAGTTCACTAGGGTTCAAGTTCACATTCAGAAAATAGAAGATATCTCTGGTAAAATTTAAGAGCTTAGCAGTATTGTTGCAATCCGTTCTGAGGACGTCAATGAGAAAAAATTAAAACTTTGAAGGCCTGAGTTATTCTCTCAATTTTTATGTTTTCGGTATCATTTAGACACTGTGTTATTGCAGCATTACATTTTGCATGTAGTTCCCAGACAAGAGTTCTTTTTGTTACTTTGTCTGATCAAATGAGCTTGTATCATGAGCTAGTGGTGTGTTTAGTTGTTCTTCTATTGTGAAGATTCATCGATAGATTTTTTATCAATCATTTTTGTAAAGTAGTGTAAAACGGCAATTTAGGGGCCATGAGCGGATTTGAAAGTCAATGTCTATCTAGGCGTGGACAGCTTACAAAACAAATTTCTGTTGAAGGAAATCCTAGGAAAACAAAAGGAATCTCGAAGGGTTTTCCCATGTTTGGCTGACCATGTTAGTTCCCGAATTTAAGTTAGTTGAAATGTTCAAATCGTGATCTTAAGTAGTTGAATAGGCAGGATGAGTTGAAAAGTATATATCTCAGTAACTGACTTGAACAAATCTAAATGATTGTTAATCGAGTAGAGTTCTAACTCTGAACACACTTTTGTACAGTGGACCCATATTTAGTTTTAACCACCAGCAACATAAATCATGAATTACCTGTGGATAACATAGGCCATCATGAGTTTATATGTATGTTGTAACATAATTTATTTTGATCACCTATCAGTTCAGGGTAATAAATGATTTGCACTTTTGCTACTTATCAAATAATTACTTGAACGGCCCAAACCTCAAGTTGGTTGGAGGTCTAACAAAAGTTTTATACTATTTCAAGGTGTATGCTTTCCTCACAGCATAAACCATGAAAGATTTACTATTCAAACTGTATATAACCACCTGATATAGTTAAGAATATAACTACATGATATGGTTAACAGATTTTATTGCTTGAATGTATTATTTTGGATTTTTTGGGGTTGCTGGTATTGAATATTGCTTTACCTTTCTTTGCTCTACTTCTGATTGAGGTTAAGATGTTATTTCATTGTCCTCTCAATTGAAATGTGCAAAACTTAGGTTGGTTCGATTGGTCTGACCAAACTTCTAATCCTTCTTTTGCATCACATATATGACCAAACATTTCATTATTCAGTAAAATGTTTTATCACATGATTACCAAAAAGATAATGTTTTCTCACATCTCAATGCATAAAAGCTCCTTGGTGTGCTGATTGAAGTTTCCTTTAACTTCATGCTGCTGGATGGAAATGTTAAATGCTTGGGAATGCAAGAGTCAACATGAATATTGTTTAGAATTTTTTTTAAGGATTATATAGGTAGCGAAGGTTATATTGCTCCTGTATGTGTATATGAAATCAACATTTGCGGTGATAACCTTTTCATGGATTATATAGGTAGCGAAGGTTATAGAAGTTGCTCCTATACGTGTATATGAAGTCGCAACATTTTATTCAATGTTCAACCGGGCAAAGGTGAGTGTAAATTTAGTTCATTTTATTTCATTATGCAAATTCTAGTACCCATACCTTTTTTTTACTGGTCTAGGTGGGAAAGTATCATCTTTTGGTATGTGGGACAACACCATGTATGATTCGTGGCTCACGAGATATTGAATCAGCTTTACTGAAACACCTAGGAGTTAAACGCAATGGTGAGTCCTACATGATATGTTAATTTTTCATTCTTGCTTCTATATTTCTAAGATGTTTGAAGAAAAATAGTCTGTATAAAATAAGTTTCCTGAATTACCAATATGCAGAAGTAACCAAGGATGGATTATTCTCTGTCGGGGAAATGGAATGCATGGTGAGTTGTTCTTCAACTATTGAGTGAACTGAACATTGAACTTCTAGCTATTCAGTAGTATTGGTTTTGCTTGATTTGTGCTGGAATGCTGCTGAGAATTAGAGAATAAGAAAAAGAGGGAGACTGGTGGTCAATGGATAGTTTAAGTTTAGCATCCATAAGGTTTGTAAACAGAGTGGCCGAAAATTATGTCAGTGTCTGATCTGTAAAGTTCTATCAAGAGAATTTCTATGTTTACTTTGGTACCTCAGTTGCGCTGTACATTCTATTAGTAGTCACCATTCTGCTATTTGCACTATTCGTTGGTTCACCTCTTACCATCTGTGATCTTAAATAGATACAATAGGATCTTTGATCCCCTCCTTTTACCATTTGTCTTTGTACATTGTCTTTTGAGGATTTGTTGCAATCCATTTGCATTAAGTAGACATGACATAGTTGTTGGTTGTCTGCAGGGTTCCTGTGTGAATGCTCCTATGATTACAGTGGCAGATTACTCAAATGGATCGGAGGGATATACATATAACTATTATGTGGGTCTTGACTCCGCCAGTATTGCTCTGTATCTATATACTGTATTGGAATAAATTTATATAATATTTGTTCTGCCTATTTCAGGAAGATGTTACTCCAGAGAAAGTTGTGGAACTAGTTGAGAAGTTAAGAAAGGGCGAGAAGCCTCCGGTAAGGACATTATGTATAAATTATTATTGGGCATCATCCCAGTTGTTTTATTTTCCGTGTACATACCATTGTATAACTATAGTAAACATATAAAAATATATCTCACAACTCTTTGTCCTTCCTCCCATATATGAGGTATCTTGTTAGGTTGGCTTACCCTTGTTGCTATGTATAACTTCATTTGCACATTTTCAGGCTGGCACTCAAAATCCTAAGCGCATTATGTCTGGACCAGAAGGTGGAAATACTACATTGCTCGGTGAGCCTAAACCTCCTCCATGCCGGGATCTTGATGCATGCTAAAATTATGATGTATGTTGTCTATAATAATGCAAATCTTGGGGGTTGTCAGGCTTCCATTTGCTCTGGGCACTATTGCATTTGTTACTCATATACTTGAACCATTTTTTGTATTCAAGCGGCAGTATAATTTCTGCCGGAGATGTAGTTTTGTATGCTTCCATCTTTCAATATGTTGTGGATTAAAGCTATACAGTTCTACAAATGTTTTCATTGGCTTGCCCACATTTTTTCTCACGTCCAAAAGCTACCCTTTGTATCGTGAGCACCAAAGTACTTGTTCAAACCGATTTGCAATGTTGAGAAATGTTTTATATGAGAACCAGAGCTCATACCACATGAAGCATTTTTGTGCAGTTGTTCCGAAGCCCTGATCTTGTGCATGGAAAAAAGAATTGGGCGTACATCGGCAGATGAGTACATGAGAATTTGAATTTGGAAAGAGAGGGGCGTAACATGTAGTGTCTATTCACAACGTTGCTGTGTGATACAATGTAATGGCCGAGAGTGTGGCATTTGTAGTAAACTGGTAAAATGAAAATTGAAGTCAGCCATGGAGTTTAAGCATGGGATGTGATCAATGTTGTGATATTGGTACTGGTTTTTGGTTGTGCTGAACCAACCCTTACTTTGTTGTTCAGACCAAAAAAAAAAAAACCCTTACTTTATTGTAGTCAATAACTGGGGCTGTGTCTCTGGCTCTCTCTGCCTTTGTTGGTAGGGTTAAAGAAAGAAATTGAAAGCCACATGTTTATACAGTAAATCGCATTGCACTAGTGAAAGAATTTTCAAACCGAACCAGATGAACTTGATTACTATCAACGGCGGAGAATTCCCCAAGAGAGAGATGAGGAACTGATTTGGGAGTTAACCAAAACAACAAACATCCTCATCGTCACTTCCCAAGACCAAACACTGTCAGTTTATCCAGTCTATCGATGTTGCCAAGGTAAGGCCCTTCTCTTTATATTGTCCCAAAACAAATCGTATCAATTCATTTTCATCGTCTCAGTGGAAGAAGAAGAAGAAGAAGAGAGAATTCTGGTAATCAATCTCTTCATCATTTAAGCATTTTATGTTGAAATTCCTCTCCAAGATTTAGTTTTTATGCTTCTGCCATATGAGAACTTTGGACTTTGTAAAGATTTAGTTTTCCTTATGCCACTACTTTTATTCTTTCTTTTTCAGCAGTCAACTGTGCATATAACCTTGTGAAGTAGTGAATTAGTGATTTACATATTGGTTTCTGGGTTCTGGCTTATATGTGTAAATCATTTGTGGGTTATTATTGGTTTGTTTGTAGTGAGAAGCAATGGGGAGTACCTCATCGATGCTAACACAGTATGACATAGAAGAAGTACAGGAGCACTGCCATAATCTTTGTAGGTTTTCTTTTTCTTGTTTCTTTGACGCTCTTACTTTCTTTTCAGAATAATGCAAATATGTAATTGGTCTGATTTGCTTGCGAAATCAGTTTCCCAGCAAGAAATTGTTTCCTTGTACAAACGATTTTGTCAGCTTGATCGGAATGCAAAGGGTTTCATCTCAGCTGACGAATTCTTATCCGTACCTGAGTTAGCAATGAATCCAATCTCTCAGGTAGTCCACTATATCTAGTTGTTTGAACCAGAACTGACTCTGAGTGTACCTTTTCTTTTCTATTGGTAATGCATTTTGAGTACTTCTGCTGTGTTATGTGCGTTTCCTTAGAGGCTGCTTAAAATGGTGGAAGGTTTGAACTTTAAGGACTTTGTGGCTTTCTTGTCAGCGTTTAGTGCTAGAGCTACTATGCAGCAGAAAATGGAATGTACGTCTTCTGCTCATGTCAAGTTTAATCTTTTATTGTGAACTGCTTCTTGTGAATTATATTCGATTTAGTTTAAGTTACAAGTTTAATTGCATGCTCTAGCAAGTAATTATACCAACCTAAGAACATTGTTTTTCAGTTATCTTCAAGGTATATGATTCAGACCGCAATGGAAAGGTTTCTTTCAATGATATATTAGAAGTACTCCGGGATTTGTCTGGTTCATTTCTGTCTGACGAGCAAAGAGAGGTAAAACCAAAGGTTTATCAATTCTCTCTCTCTCTCTCTCTCACACACACACACACACACACACAATTGGAGGAGTCAAATTAAGGGTTTCACTAGAAACTTTGGAGACTGGTATAGTAGTATAGTACATCAAGTTCAAGCTATCCAAAATTTGGCTGAACTTCATCTTGTCAGTTTTGTTAAAGTTATCCGCTGGTGTTTTATAAATATTATTTTTTCAATCAGATGAAAATGAGAATTTTTTTTTATCACATCGAAAACAGGTTGGAAATGTGCTGAATTGATATGTTTACTATGTCTAATTTGGACAATGCTTGACATGCTTATCACACTCCTTTGATAGTCTCAGTGCTTCTGTACAGAGTCAATGAGAATGTCTCAACTCTCAAGTAAGGAGCTTGTGGATAGTTTTAAAGTCAAACATGACATTAGATCAGTCGGAAATTCTGTTCTAATGGATTGTATAGGATATATAAAAATTCATTCAGTGGATAATATGTGATGAATATCTTCATTTTTGTACCATTTCTCACTTGAAAAATGCTTCTCTTTCTCCGAAAAAGTATATTCCTCCATCATATTTAGTATTCATAAAGTGGATCCTGTGTTCATAATATTTTCTTTCCTATTCTTGAAAGATGATTACCTCTTGATATGATGTTTTTCATAGTTGTATGTTTTGTTGTATTTAGAATTTTAGATCACTTTGCAGTATACCATGATGTGTTTTTATGCACATGTTAAACTATTCTGTTTGCCTTGGATTTCACAGCAACTCTTAATTGTACTGCATCTGCCGTTTATTCACTTTGGTCTTTCATTTGCAGAAAGTTTTGACCCAAGTCTTGCAAGAATCAGGATATTCAAGGGGATCTTATTTGACATTAGATGACTTCAGCAAGGTATTTTACACTGTACGATCATATGCATATTATGTCGCATGTAATTGGCATGAAAAGAAGGAGGTGGGTACGGTTGCTTCCATTAAAAGACATGGAATGCTCTAAATTGCTTAATTAATATAACCATATATCTATCATCTTTCTCTTTTCTCTTCCATTTTTAAACACTTAGCAAAAGAAACATGAGTTCAACCTGGTGAGTTTCCAGCTAGTCTTGATGTGTTACTTTTGGAGACTTCAGGTTCAATCAAAATCAGATTCCTGTGTGAGTATAAATAACCTTCCCCGGAAGTTAATGATAGAAAAATGAGTCTCAAATTAGAAGGAATAAAAAATCGTGTGATTTAGTCTTGTGTGAGTGTGAACTGCTCTATCTTGTATAAGGGATCAATTGAACTAGAACTTAGGAGACTGGAGCTCATCAAATTTGGCATGTATACATACGACATCTCACTTCTAGCCATGAGAATCCTACACTACTTGCATGTCCATAAGAGTCTGTTTTTCTGTATGTATTTCACGATGGTCTTGAGGCATTTAAGGTGAATAACCACTAACATGTACTTTATAGTGCACCTTGTACATCCACAATAGCTGTGCATTGTCTTTTTATTTTTTGAATTCATTTTAAACAGGCATCTGAAAAATTTCCTTAATTACTGCTCTGTTTGTACGCAGGTTCTTGGCGGTCATGGCCTAAAAATGGAGGTTGAGGTTCCAATTGACTGAGTTTACCTGGTATTTTCGTACATATTTTTAGTTTTTTTTCTATTTTTAGCTTGGTTTCCCTGTATCTGGTGAATATGAAACTCTGAAGTGGAAGCTCCAAATATCTACATCCCTGTAGAACCAATTAGATGAGATACGTTCTCCACCTGTATCTATGCTTCTCTTTGCTCTTGTTATTTCCAAATATAAACAAATAAAGAGCAAGAAGTTAACACGAATATATACTACACTTACATATCAAGTCTCCTCTCTTTTATCTTTTACAGTTTCATATAAGTTCTCTTATCCAAGGATAAAATGAAGGAATTTATACTCTCCCATTCCCCCATAGTAAATGCGTCTTAAATGGAAAAATCGAATAAAATTGTGTAGAGTGGGGGATGTTTAAATATCATAAACTCCATATTTGCTTACTCTATTTCCATTGCATAATGATAGTGGATGACATGAAAGAAATAGACTGAAAGAATCCCATTAATTTATCTGAGAGAACGAATACAAAATCACTGTGATTCTGGATCTGTAAAGGACTAAAGACTTCAGAGTAATTGAGCGGATACCGGAGATTCTTCCCTCCACCGAGTCAAGACTCACTGGGTCAAGTATCAGGTTATTTGAATGTCTGGTTCTATTGGTCAGTGGAAATTCAGCACAGGACCAGAAGCCTCTTCTGGAATGGAGCCAAACTCAGCCTACTATACATATAACTGTGTGCCATATATTCAAAAACCAAGTCCTTATCAGCTCCTGGAAACAGTTCTGTAATGGATCCAAATATTCACCTGCTAATTCTCACAACGATTACTTCCTAACCAAAAACCTGATAAAAGTTGCTGACATTAGCTGCCGAAAAAAAATGCAGACATGTTTAGAGAGAAGACACTCTCTGTGCAAGTGCATACCAGTTTCCTCTTTCACATTAGAGCAGAAAAAGCCATCCTTAGTTTCATTTCCTTCTTTCAACTCTACAACCCTGCAACAGGTACTTCTTTCCATAGGGGCATAACACTCCAAACACCATCTAATCTCTTTGAAGCGAAGCAAAGTATTGAAGCAACAATAATTCATTCTCCAACCAACTTGTCTATTACATGCCAATTTTAACTCTAACAAGTTGGAATCATCAAGTACTTTTCACCAAACTTGTTCACCAATTCATTCACACATAATGTGTCAGTGGTCAGTACACAGCTCCTAAACGTATTCTTGGTATGTGCATACATATGTAAAGTTCATTCTTCTCGGTATCAGTTTGTAGCCGAATTGCCAAGTTCGATGAGAAGTTTTCGGTATTCCAAATTGCAAACTTCGATTTGAAGTACTTGGTATCCGTTCCTTTGTTCGTGTCTATGATCTATATATATACATATTGAAAGGATGTTTTCATTCGTTCACATCCTTTGTGAGATTAGAGTGGAAAGTTTGCATTAGTTGCAGAATTCTGAATAATTCTTGGAATGGAAGTTTTCAAGCCTGGGTTGAAACTATGTTCATCAACTAAGGAGCTTTCGAGATTTGATGGTGCAAGCACTAGTGAGCAAAGAAAGAAAGAGAATAGCATCAAAATTGAAAAGGCATCATATGACTGCAACTTAGAGACTGAGTCAAGGAACAAGGGTGCTGAAATGGCTATGAACAAGTCGCTGGTACTAGGTTGTTCAAGCAGTAAGGTGAACCTTTCTAAGAGCAAAGGTAAAGCTGTATTGTGCTCCTCTAGTGAAATTGAAGAACTAAATGAAAGAATGAGGATTCTTGAAGAAGAAACTGAAAGTATGAAGCAAGAATTATTTGAGAGTGCAGAAGAACGAAGGAAGTTGACAAATGAGATATATCAGCAGTTTCAGATATTAACAAGAGAGTTCAAGATTAATGTTGGAAGTACTAGTGAGAACTCTTCACAGGTAATTTCTGTGGTCACTTTGAGGTGATCCGACTGATCCCAAATAGTGTTATGTGATCCCTGGAATTTTATTGTTGCTACTTTTTTCTGCAATAACATTTTCAAACTCTCAGCTGAGTAATCTAAATTGTGTGCCAACTGATTTTTATGCAATTTGTGGATGAACAGGATGAGAGAACAGGAACGCATTTATCAGAGGATTTACAACAAGAATTAGCTCAAACTTTGTCAATGCTGATGTTAACACAATGAATATCAGTCTTTCAATATGTAATTGTATTTGTAAACGAACATGTCTGAATCTCATTTATACCTTATTTGGTAAGAATTTCACTGTTATATAATAAGCTAGTATGCCACTCTTCTTCAAATTCAAATTCAAGATGCATATTTCAAACAAAAAACAGAACAGGACTTGTCAAAAATCAACTGGCATCAATATGTACAGAACAAAACTGCAGAAAAGCTAAAATATGAAATTCATGTATTGAACAAAACAGTACCTAAAGTCACTTTTTCATTTTTCAACTACAGTACAGGCATATATCTAAGACATCACATTTCTCCTCGGTAACCACCAGAACCATAATAATCTCTTCTAGTAGAGGAAATTTGCACGCTTTTCTGCTGCTCTAGTTTTGGGCAATCTTTGATACGATGTCCAAGCCCACCACAATAAGCACAACCTTTAACCCCACTTGCATCAGTAATATCTTCAACATCTTCCATTGGATCATTAAGCTCAGCCAAAACAGGTGGAATCCTCTGTTTGGCCTCTTCCAATAGATGCTTCAAATCTAGTAGTGTAGTCTCACTCTGGTTCTTGTTTATAAATGTTGTCGCTATTCCAGTCTTGCCGCATCTTCCTGTTCGTCCAATCCTGTGAACATAGTTTTCGATTTCTGCTGGCATGTCATAATTAATGACATGTTGAATATCAGGAAAATCCAAACCTTTTGAAGCAACATCAGTTGCCACTAAGACATCTTTCTTCCCTGCCTTGAAGGAAGAAATGGCATACTCTCTCTCTTCCTGATCCTTCCCTCCATGAATGGCCACTGCTTCCACTCCTTTTAACAGAAGATATTCATGAATATCATCGACATCGGCTTTGTTTTCACAGAAAATAAGAACAGGAGGTGGGGTCTTTTGCAGACATTCAAGAAGGTAAACTATCTTGGCTTCTTGCTTCACATACTCAACCTCTTGAATCACATCAAGATTTGCTGCTCCAGCTCGTCCAACGTTGACCGTTACAGGCTTGACCAAAGCACTTCTAGCGAAGTTCTGAATTTTCGCAGGCATGGTGGCTGAAAATAAGAGTGTCTGTCGTTGAGCTTTGAAATGGTCAAAAACTTCTCTTATGTCATCTTCGAATCCCAAATCTACCAATCTATCAGCCTCATCTAAAGTTAGATATCTGCAGGGAAAAAAGTAGAGCTCAGTATTCTTGTTATAAAGATGCAATGCAGAACATCTTCAAGAGAGGGAGAAGACCAATCCTATCAAAATGAACATAAAAACAAACTCTAATAATATGGTGTGTAACTGTATCTAGATGAGGAAAAGCACAACGATAACCAATTTGTAAAGGATATGACACTGATTTCTGAGAAGGACCTAAAGCTGATCCTAAAGTGTAGACAGTCATTAACTTAAAGAGGAATGAATAGATTAAAGTGAATTTCTATGTCGGTGCAGAAAATGGATAATGAGGCTCTAACCCAATAAAAGAATAGATATAAGACGAAGTCGAAAGTATGAAAACAAAAATCCTGTACCTGCAATTATCAAGGTTCATTTTTTTCTTTGCCAGCATATCCTTCAACCTCCCAGGAGTAGCAACAACTATATGAACACCCTTGCGCACGATATCCAACTGTGACTTCATTTCCACTCCACCAATGCATAGCAAAGGCCTGATCTCCGGGTATCCAGCCTCTCTCATAGGAGCCAGAAACTGTTCCACTACTTCATAAGTCTGCCTTGCGAGCTCCCTGGATGGGCAAATAATCAATCCGAAAGGCCCTTCTCCAGGAACAATTGGCATCATCATCTCCTCTTGCATTGCTATCATAATCAATGGCAACACAAAAACCAATGTCTTTCCTGAACCAGTAAATGCAATACCAATCATATCCCTCCCTGACAAAATCACCGGAAGACCTTGCACCTGAATGGGCGTCGGCTGAACAATCCCCTTGGTTTTCAACATCTTCAAAATCGGTTCAGGAAATCTCATATCCTTGAAATTCTTAATAGGCGGTGGAATATCTTCCCCATCAACTATAATATGCCATTGCTTTCGAATCAAATCACACTGCTTCTTCGGCATCCTTCTAATCTGCAATGGGGGTTTCCAACCTGTCGGTATAGGTTCCGTATAAGTGATTCCCTTAGCCAACTCACGGACCGACATCAGAGTCTTGCGATCAGACAAATGCTCAATCATCTCCTTCTCCTGCTGCACGAGCTGCTCGGCTTGAGTAATCTCAGGAGCATCACGTTTCAGCTGTGTAGCTTTCACCAGAAGGCTAGGCTTCACTTCTTTGGCCTCCGATTTCTCCGAATCCTCCTCAAGCCCAGCGGCATTCCCCTTCCGGTGAAGAATCCTCTGCGCCGCCATTGCTCTTCGCTTCGCCACAGGTATATACAAATCATCTTCTTCTTCCATGCCTCAAGTTTCTGTAATTACAAACACAATCCTAAGAAATCACTGAAATTCCAAAGCTACAGTTTACAAAACCCTAAAACTCATATTCCTGATATAAATTTGCAGCCAACGACAGATTTGAACTAATTTGAAAACAAATCAACAGCTGACGAAGAAATTATGAATTTTACACGATCCAAAATCGAAAAGTAAAGGAAAAAAAAACATTTGCAGAGAGAAAATCGTAGTGGAACCAAAAAGTCAAAGGATAAATGATAGCGATGGTAATAATACCTTGCAGTAGTAGAGCTTGGAGTTTGAGAAATTAGGGTTCCGGATGCAGCAGAGACTAGAGAGTTTTAGGTGCAAGAAGAAGAAGAAGAAAAGAGTAATATTAAGATGGAGTCGGGTTAAAAGTTGGACTTGGGCTTTTATTGGGCTCGGGTCCTGGGCTTTTATTGGGCTGTTTTAATTAAGGACTCGACTTGCAAGTAACCAACAGCAATGATGAAGTGAGATGTGTCTCGTAGGTTTGATTTTAAGAACATTTGGGTTATTGGTAATTGATACTTTTGGTGTTGGTGTGACCAGTCTTGTCACATAAGTTTTTTCCTTCAATTAATTAGACCCCATTTAAATATTAATTTACAAATCCAATTCGCACTTGGAAAACGCGTAAAGACGTGGGTCCCACTCTACCTCATCCAATTTCGACAGTGTATCGGAAAAGTATAAATAAGTGTAGCCCGAGCAGTGAGAGCACTGATCGCTCTATTCCAATTTCCAGATCAAAGTGATTCTCTCATTTGAGTCGACTCACTTTCAAATCGCCCTCTAGGGAGATGATGATCGTGCAGAGAGGGATTCCTCTCTTCCCAATCTCTCCTGCTCCTCAATTCCGACCTACCCCTCCAATTGCTCTACTCCACCACCGCCCTTATCCTCCTCCGCTCTCCCCCGTGAAGATCTCGGATCGGGTCGAGGTTCGGAAAGTGTGTCGCTACAATCTCAAAGCCGAGCTCGCCGTTATTCAGACTCTGATCAGGACCGGCTTTCGAGTGGCTAGCTTCGACACCGAGTTCCCCGGAACAGTGGTGCCCTCTAAGGTTCCAAGGCATTTGATTTCTCAGGCGGGTCCTGCTGATGTTTACGAGATGATGAAAGCTAATGTGGACAAGACCCACATTATTCAATTGGGGCTTTCACTTTGTGACCCGTGTGGGAACTTGCCTGTTTACGATGGCGCTTACTGCTGCTGGGAGTTCAACTTTAGTGATTTCGATGTGGAGTGTGATGATCATATGAGGAATAGTGATTCGATTGATCTGTTGGAGAGGCAAGGAATTGACTTTTCTGAGAATAGAGCTACTGGTATTTGTTCGGCTGATTTTGCTGAGGAGATTGTGAGATCTGGGCTTGCGCAGTTGCTTCCCTGCTTGACTTGGGCAACATTTCAATGTGCCTATGATTTTGGGTACCTGGTGAAGGTTTTCAGTGGGAAGAAGGAATTGCCTGAGGATGTGAATGGGTTTATGTCTCATGTTAAGGCTTACTTTGGACACAAGGTGTATGACATCAAGTACATGATGAGATACTGTGATAGGTTGTTTGGAGGTTTGGACAGAGTGGCAGAAACTCTTGGTGTCTGTCGTGTCGCTGGGAGTAGCCACCAGGCTGGTTCAGATAGTCTTTTGACTCTGCAGACATTTATTAAGATTCTCAACATGGAGAAGAGCAAAGGGAAAGAGCTCTCTGAGGTATGTGGAGGTATTTTGTTTGGTTTAGGAAGCTTGAATTTTTCTCATCAGTGTTGATCCATTCTTAAACTTTTGTGTTGTGATTATTGTAACTATCATTCTTCAATGTGTACATATATGATTAGTTTCTCCTGGTAGAATGGTATCTGAGTTGGAAATTAAAATTCGACCAAAAAACAATAATGCCATTCCAAGTTGGAATGGTGTCTTTGTTTTCTGGTGGAATTTTAACCGTTTCTCCATCAATATAAATATAGTTGGGTAGCCCTTTGGGTTTTGGGGCAATGTTAGTTCCAACCTCTGGTATGCTAATTCTATAAATGGTTGTTCTGCTGTGCTGTAATGAAGTGTTGATGTCACTTATTATGCCTTGTACAATTGTTGTGCTCATTGCACTACTTCTTTCAGGTTGGGGGTTCTCAGACTTACTTGACTATGTGACTTTAATAATCTTTTATTTGTGTTCTGATTTAAGGAGTGTAAGGTCACCTTGTTTGCTGATGGGTTCAACTTGTTTTTTCTTACATTTTCTTTTTAAGGATGATGGCTACAAATTATTTGAGTGCATTTCAACTTGTTAGTTACATTTTCTTTTTAGTATTGTTACCGCATCTCAGAAACAGCCCATTTCCTTCCTGTATAGTGAATGTTACATCTTTCACACATCTAAGTGGTGAGTGAGAATCTGTCTAATATGTGATGTTGGATCTTTTTCATGAAAAGATTTTGGTTTCAAAAAGTGGCTTCATTTTCTACTTCATTGAATTGTTGTACTGATGTTCTCCCCTCTTCAGTATTGAATATACATGCTGACAAGGAGACTGTATCTGCCAAACGCTTTTGCAGATCAAAAGATACCCATATGCTCATGTCTATGAGTATTCCAAATGTAAGTTCTAGATGTCATTATTATAAATTAGCTCCTATTTTCTTATTCTAATGTTAACCTGCCCCATTCTGTTGACAGTGTTCCTACTGCTCTTCTCCTATGAGCTTCATCGCCAACTTGGCTTGTTGGACATATCTCATCACATCTTTGTCAAGTATGTGATTACAAGCATTTTCTTTCTTGGAAGAGATGTGCAGAGTTCTTTTTTATGATCATGCATTGGATGCTATTTTCAAAATCTGATGTTAAATACGGCTTTGTTTGGTTTTGAAGTGCTGTGGATCCTGATGTTGTTGAAACCAAAATGATGCGAGAATTTCCTCCATGCCTATCCAGTTTGGCTTTTAAAATTTTGAGAAGTTGCCTCTTGCAGTCACCTGAAGTTGGAATTGGCTCCATTCTTGATGCAGTAGTTGCTCCACCAGTAAGCTTATTCTAATTCTATGCAGCTTGTTTATGTATTGTGAATGTCAATAATGGTTTATCTTGTATGTCCCAAACTTGATAAGTTCTGCGCCAAAGGATCTTGATAACTCCCCTTAACATTTCATAGGTTATATGCTGATGCCAATGTGTCTTGTCTTATGCAAATACATTATGTTTAGTAGTTCATCCAGAAAAGGAGTATAGGGTTAACACTGTTATGATCTTAAGTGTTCCGGAAAGATGTATTGGAGATTGAAAATTCCCTTATAATGCCTCAGTATATTAGTTCGTGGGAATAGGGTTTCAAGTAGGGTCTCTTTCAAGTAAGGCTGTATCATGTTACTGAATGTATTCATTATGTTTCCAAATAGTGCATTATGGCATAAATTAGTGTCTAAACCACCTTGGTTTGATTTTTTTTTTTTTTTTTTTTTTCTGTTTATAAGAGTATACAAATAGTAACTGCAGTGGAGTACATATAACTGAAAATCCATCTAGTGTCCTTCAGCATTGTGGTTAACAAAACCATTGAAATTGAAGTAGCAGAATCCAATGTGTCTTGAACTAAATATTAATACATATTAGGGTTGCAGTGAAATTTCATAATTCAGATCTCGACATCTGATCCACTGTTTGTTAACTATAGGAAACATCTGTAGTTAACTTTTTTGGTGGAAAGGGCAACACTGTCAGCCCTTCAATGCTTTCATATGATGCCAAACCTTGGAATACATCGTCTGATCTATTTTTAGAGTCACAGCTTGCTTTCGGGAAACTTTCATGCCACTTCTGTATGAAACTTTGTATCAAGGTAAAAAGACAATACATGTAATGGATGTGTCAATTAAAAGATGTTTGAGTACGGTGGTGTCAGTGGGTGGCTTTAGGTGATAGTAATTAGATGATCTTTACTATGTCTCTTCCAAGGCCTCCTCCATATGACCTGTTCATTGTTATGCCTAGCTCAGTAATTTGCCTTTGTCAGTTTGTATTATAGCAGCATGGAGTGCATTACCTTAGGCAACCGGGGCCAACTTTATAGAGTGGATAGCTGATCATTGTATTATCTTCAAAATGTAAAAGATGTTATATTTGGTGTCTCATTGAAGGAAAGAAACCATATGGGTTCTACAAATGTGTTTAGTTCTCCAGAAGTCGTACGTATGGTTATTATTACCCCCAGTGAGAGCAGACTTTGCTCCTTCAAGCTTAAACCATAATCTTTCACTTATTCATAAGTGGCATCCCCCATATGAAAGTTAGCATTTTTGTTGATTCTGGTTTGGTTTCTGTGATCCAACATGACAGACTTGTACTGATTCCTAACTGTCATTAATCCATTTTGGGAGACTTGTGATGATACAATGACATGAGGTAGCACTTGGAGAAACAAGCTCTCATCTTTTTGCTCTAAATGCATATATTTTTTTCATTTACAGTAATTGTGATAGAATCATTTGGTATGCTTCTTGGCATTTACTTCCTTTTCATTTGAGTTTTGTCAGATAATATCTAATGAATATCGATCTTCTTCTTCAGAAAGATATAAGAAACATGTCGAGGAAGAAATACTGAACCTGATGTCTGATATAGTTGACCGAGGAAACTGTCAAATGAAGTGTTTATAAAATTATTGATTATCAATGAAATACTTGGTAAAACTAACTTGGGCACAAGCTGAGTCCCAACCATTGGAAGAATAAAAAATGCTGAAGTTCAAGCAGTTTTTTAAAGTTGCATTGACAAGTTAAGACAGTGCTGGGTAGATCACACCTCCTAATTCTCTTTTCTTTTTCTTTTTTCTTTTTTTTCAATGCGATCAGGAAATCATAAAATTAAATTAATTCTGATTATTTTGGAATGACTGGAAAGGATTTAAAAGCAAATTCTAACTTATTGATTATTTACTTTCTCTAACTTGGTATTACTCATAATTATACTGTATACATGATTATCTTTTCAACACTTCCACAAAATCATGTGTTTAAATCATATAGGGGGTGAGTGAAAAAGAGGGTGGTGGAGTCCCACCTGTTTTATTGTGCTACCATCCCCATTAATTTCAAATACCCATATGCTCTCCAGGAAAACTTGTACCTGTGAAAGAGTGTTTGCACTTCTTTTCTTGAAGGTTTTGGTCTCCACTGATCAGAGAAGTAATGTCAGGCCCTCAGTGCTGTCGTAACCCACCAATTAACAATACAAGCTGTGGTTCAGATTGTGCTGAAAAATATGTAATGTCTAATGCCACATGCATCTGATGTTTTTGGTACTTGCCTAGATCTTCGAGATTTTTACTCTCTCCTTCAAATTATATAGCAATTTTCTCTTTTATGTTTCAGTTTAGTATTAGGCAGGATGTAGAATCCTTGAGTCCTTGTCAATGGAGAGAAGATGAGAATAAAATTTGTTATCATGATGAACTTATAATATACGTATTCGACTTGCCCTGAAGAACATAGAGCTCCCAACTTGAGGTATTGAGCAATGTCTGCATGGATTCTGTTATAATGAGTTTTTGAGAGAACTTGATTTCTCAACACATTACAATGAGTACGTCGAGGACTGTAGTATGCATGAGAATGAATACTCTGTGATCGGATCCAGGATCTTGTATTCTTCTCCAAATTTATTAGAACTGCAGGTTGCTGAAATCATTTTTATTTACAATATCTGTTGTTATTTTGGGTTTAATTTATGGGTTTATAGTTATGTCATTACTTATTGGAGGATGGTAATGTGGAAGTGGTATTTACATGCAGCTTGCCTTGGAAATTTATGGCATTACTCTTTGGTCAGATCTCATAACTTGCGTAAAAGTTCCTTTTTCTGAGCAAATAATTATTCTAAAAGATACAACCTCCAACTTTCAGTTCTGTATGTTGGAAAGATTGAATTATGACAAGGAGATCAAGTGCAAGAAAAAATTCCTGTGCCACTAACGGATGATGAAAATGATATCTCAGTTAAGGGAATTTGTGATTACAGTGGACTGTCTTTCTAGTGTTTGTGATTGAAGCAATAGTTTGCACTTTTGAGTAACTAACGCATTTTGGCTTTAAGCAAACTCGCTGGAAGAGTTGCTGATTTCGGATTCTGTGTTGTAATTTCAGACCTTCTATAGAGATCCATTGTGTATGACGATAACCAGCCTCTAGTAGTCTGTTTAAAGGATCATGGAATGGTTCGTTTTTGCTCTTTCATGGATTCCTGGATTTTTCTGTTTAATTAATCTAGTTGAGGTGTGAATCAGATATATACGTTTTTTAGCTGCACGCAAAATTAGTTGTACTTGTACCCCCTGCTGCCTGGTGTATTTTTTTTTCCTTTCACCTAGCATCTAGTATTGAGAACATTTAGCGCTGACGTGTAGTAGCTATTTAAGAAGTAGATGGCCCTAAACTTATGCGTATATACTGTTGGATGGTTTAGTTATAGATTCATGTTAAAGTTCAATGTCTGAAGCTTGCTAAGCATCGATCAGGAGAAAGGATTTGAAGTTGCAAAATCAGTAATTGATGCTCTTATAGGCTAAGGTTTTTATGCAATTGGAGCTGCAGGCTTCTGTTGGGGTGGTGAGTGTGGTTGATTATTTTTGTAGATATTTCTTCTCTCTTTTATTTGTTTGTTAACTTTCAGTTTCTTCGTCATCATTTCTACATGTATTCTATTGTCAACCAGTTATATTCTACTTGTAATTTTCCCTATGTTAACTCTTCAGCCACAGAAATGAGAAAAACTAAAAACTTAGCAGTTGACTGAACTAGAAACTCTGTTTTCTCAGCCAATGTTGTGACTTGCAAAGTCTAAGTTCATCCAAGCAGCTGTGCTTTTGCATCCTTCATTTACATCTGTGGATGATACTCAGGTATGAGTTCCACTGCTTAAATGTTTTGAAGCAATATTGTAGTTGCATTATGTCAAGTCTGCATTTCAGGTAGTGTTTGTTTAGAAGCAAGCTTAAGAAGAACTGTACAAAATGTCTGAACAGCAGGATCATGTTCTCTACTTTAATCTCTTTGTGAATCAATTCAATGAACTCGCTTAGAAATTAAGACATTACAAAATTAAGTCACAGCAGTTTCTGTCATAAGTGTACTGATGAAATAGCGAGTTGTATTTAATAAATGTATAGTACTTGACCAAGTCATGGGGAGCATTATAATGTGAAATTAGATCATACTCTAGTAAGTTCCAGTGCATGGCTTGTCATACCTAGAATAAGAAATTGATTTATGATCATGGGTCAGACTATCAGGAAAAGGGGTCAAATAATACTCACCAAGATAATAATCAGTCTAATAGAAGCTGCAGATGTTGTAGTTCATTATGGAATTGGGGGATCGACCAACGCCATTCATGTTGGAGTCAGTCACTTGACTGTTGCCATTTTATGGTTATTAGGTTGAGGTGTTGAGAATGTTATGTTTACAATGTGTTCTATCATTCATTAGTTGACAATTGTTATACCAATAATTTGCTGAGAAGACGATCCTTTATTTGATCAACAGGGGTTAAATCTCCGATCGCCACTCTAGGAGCTGAGATTGACAACTACTCTCCACCAGAACTCGTCAAAAAGTTTGAGGAGATAGTGAATGCTAAACCCCAGGTGCAGAGGCCATCCTTTTTCCTTTGTTTAATTTTTTTTTCTTCCCTTATTGCGAGGACTTTGTTCAGTCTACAAACTGGGACTATTTGGGAGTAGTAATTCCATATCTAAGGATATTAGTTACATTATATAATTAATTGATAATCATATCATATAACCCATATAAAAGAGAACTATAATAATCCATGCGTCAGGATTTGAATTATAAAGTAAAAGAATGAGAAAATAAGAGAATGAAGTTTAGATCATTGCTTCCACTATTGCAGATACTGTTTCAAACCTGTCTACATCCATTTGCAATCTGCCTAGTCTTTTGCATATTGGTTTAATTTGTTGTCAGTTTACAGTGTTTTAGTTCAAAACTGAAAACTCCCTTGAGCAATTTTGTTCTCTTAACTATATGTTGATAGCTATGTGAAGATATTCCCAAAAGTTGCTCGTGGTTGGGCTGTAAGGTATGATGTTGATGATGAAACAGCTGCAAAAAGTGCAGAGGAAGCTCATAATGACATGTTGCAGTGGTTTGCTAAGCATGTCAAGTTATTACCTCCGTATCGTTCTGTACGTTTCTGATGATGAATGTATCCTCTAATTACACCTGGTTAATAACAGATGGTGAAGACACTCGTGCCAAGATGGTATGCAGTTTCATCTATTTGGTGTAGATGTTAAGACTCTGTCTGAATTGAGTGAATTCTAAAATGAATAATGTTAGGTGATCGAACCATCTTTATGTGGCAGCTACTGTGACAATATCACATCATTTCCTGAAATGATATGATATAGGTTTGCAGGTGGTACCTAACATTACTTGAAATGAAATCCCTAGCACTACTAGAAGTGAAATCTTTTGGTTTAATAGAGGGAGGTTTAAGTGGACATGTATCCAAAGGTTTAGTGCTTCCAGCTTATAGATTTCTTGTTACGAGAACAAGCCTTCCTTATGGGGAGACAATATCTAGTTGCTTGGTTTGAATCCAAGTATTGTTTTGGTAGTCTTCATCTTAATTTGAGCGATATGTCAGTACGTACATGTATCGGAAAAAAACTTAGTTTAAGCTATGGTTACCATAAGGAAGCACTAATGCATCTGTCAATCGCTTTGTATGCACGACACAATGTGAGTGGTTAAGATCTATGAATTCAAATACATAATGGTTCCTATATATGAATGATTAAAATACACCTTACGGTCTGTATTATGCACTGTTTACTTGCACAGCATGTATACAAGAATTTTTACCGTCTATTTTTTATTTATTTAAAACGAAACTAAAACTAAAACCAGAACAAAATTTTGTTCTCTTCTGAAGTGTACACTAGCTTGCCCCATATTATCATATCACTAGCTATATCGAACATCCTTCACTCGTTGATTTGGTGGCAACCAAACCAAGTTAACCAAGAATGGAAGTGGAAGTGAAGCTCCGCCTCCTAGACGCCTCCACACACCAAAAGCTCTCCGACCTCCTCTCACCCTTCCACCTCCAAACCCTAATCCAAGAGAACATCTTCTTCGACGGCTCCAACTCCGAGCTCTCCTCCAACCGCGCCATCCTCCGCCTCCGCTTCTACGACGTCGCTTCCCGATCCTGCGTCCTCTCCCTCAAGGCCAAGCCCCTCATCTCCCACGGCGTCAGCCGCGTCTTGGAACTCGAAGAGCCATTCGACCCCGTCCTCGGACGCGCGTGCGTGGCCGAGCCCTGGCGCCTCATGGCTGCTGTCAGCTCGTCCACGCTCCTAAAGCGCGTGAGGGAGGAGTTCGGGGTCGGAGAGCAAGGGTTTGTGTGCTTGGGAGGGTTTAGAAATGTGAGGGGCGTGTACGAGTGGGAGGGGTTGAAGCTAGAGTTGGACGAGAGCAACTTCGACTTTGGGACGTGTTATGAGTTGGAGTGTGAGAGCTTGGACCCTGAGAAGGATAAGAAGGTTCTAGAGAGGTTCCTGGAGGAGAATGGGATCAGGTACAAGTACTCGGAGGTTTCCAAGTTTGGGGTGTTTAAGTCCGGCAAGTTGCCGGATTGAGAGTTTGTAACATTGTTCATTGTGATTGATTAATGTAACTTTGGTGTTTCTCCATCGATCACCTGGAAAATTACCAGCCCATTTTGTTTTGGATGAACAAAAGAACAAAATGTGGTAGCTCTTGCATGTTAGTTTTTCTTCATCTTAGTTTTCCTATTGATTCTGATATCTCATAAGGCCAATGTGAAGCACAGTTGGACCTCGTCAACCAAGTTTCAGTTTTCTTGCAACATAGAATGACACTGCAGGCTCAAAATCCAACACCCAACTATAGCCCAACTATAGCTAGTTCCCATTTAAAAGATTGACAATATTGTAGAAGATAAAGAGTTGAGATGAGAAGCATTCACAAATATAGATACGAGGCAGTGAGCCACTGTAGTTAAAGAGATATATTTCCATCAAAGGAAAAGAAGCCCTTTGTATTTCAAATTGAAGGCTTTGATCCAAACAAAATTTCGCATAATAAGAATGAGTATGCAGCGTGCACCTGTCCCCAAGGAAACAGTAAAAAATAGAGGGTTAATTCACTTCTTTCTTTGCGAAGGTAACTTGAATTGCTCTTCGTCATCTTCATCTTCACTGTCATCATCGTCCTCGTCATCATCACTGTCGTCGTCCTCGTCGTCATCACTGTCGTCATCTTCATCGTCTTCGTCTTCATCGTCATCACTTTCTCCGTAACCAGCAGCCTCAAGCTCATCATCAGAATCCTCTTCATCATCATCACTATCTTCTTCCGAGTCATTACCATCATCTTCATCATTGTCCTCGTCCTCATCGTCATCATCACTGTCTTTGTCATCCTTTGCTTCACCTGCATCGTTGTTTTCAGCATCAGGCTCTTTCACTTTATTAAGGTCGGAAGTTGGAAACCTGCAATGCAGTCTCACATGCACTGCTCAATTACTTTCCATCCCTCACACTATACACAGTTAACGAATATTACACAAAACAAACCATCCAGATAGCTAAAATGAGTTGCATACCTATCTGTTCTCACTGAATTCAGAAGTATATTATTTTTGTCAGTTGAAGACCAAACCTGTTGAACAACAAACATCAAGGAAGGATGGGAAATGATAATCAAACAAGAAACCCATATATAACATAACAAGCAGCAATCAAGCAACTGAGCATGCTGAGATGCCAAACGTCAGGCAGAAGCGGAAACAGAATTCTTTAGTAAAATGAAGCAGAAAAGTTTTTGATCACATACATAGTGAAGCAAGCAAACTGAATAGCAAGACAATGAGCGATTGCAATACATGATCCTGAAAATGAGATGCTGATACTTGAGGAGCATAATTATATCCTAAAAGACAATATTAATTGAACCACAACCAGAGAATTGTCATCATTCTCTGGCAATAAATGTATGAACAAGATAAAGCCAACACCATTAACACTAGTAGATATCATCTATAAATGTTTACCCACAAAAAAAATGAATTGATTCTACAGAAAACAAGCTTCCAATTATAGTTTCCAGAGGAAACTTGCTGCTTCAATTATAGAAATACAAGTGTTCAATTTGGAAACCTTTAGTAGTTTCATACTTTCATCCTCTTGGTTGTTGAGGGAATATAAGAAACAAACCCAGACTAAAATTTCTGCAGTAACATTAACTATAAACAGACCCTTTTATTATAGAGATGGACAATTTTTACATTTGTTAGTGTCAAGAAGCTACCTTGACTTCAAGATTTTCTATTTGATAGATCTTAATCATCTTATAACTGATTGTGTTCATTTTTCTTTAAGGATTTCAAACGCTTGCCATATTTGATTACTGAATTCTGAAATAGTAACCTCCTAAACTCATTAAAGCTCTTATGCTCCGTATGACAGGGAAATTTAGCTGTAGATCACCCTAATAAATCTAATACTCAAAGTCTATGATTAACAGAATAAAAATTCTACTATAACTATTGCAGCAGGGATACCCAATCAAGTAAAGTTTGAACTCATCTAATCTAGTAGCTTTTGAATAGCAAAACCCCCCAACCAAGGTTCCGAAGCTTTAAGCATAACCAAGTATGACTTTAATCACAGGATCCAAAAATACCAAAATTCATTTAGCTCCTAACAACATTACCAAAAGCAACAAGCAAATATGTCCCATTAATTTCAATGAACAACAAAGCATTGACTAACAGATCCTTCAAATTAAGGTAACCTCAGAAATCTATGCACAATATTAAGCTACTAAAAGAAAAAGAAAAAAAGATCCCATGATTCAATTACATAAATCTATGAGCTACAAGAAAGACCCAGAGTCAAAATAAGCGAAAATGATTGGATTCAGATATGTTGTACCAGTAAAAGTAGAAAAAGAAGAGACTTGTCAGCAAGAATAGCAGTCTCCGCCACCAAAGAGTCCACAACAGAGCGCTTAAGGTTGTCGAAATCAGCAGCACCGTTGGGAATAGTGTGCGTCTCCATTTGAACACAACTGTATAAGAAACGAGAGAGAGAGAGAGAAGCGATTGGTTAATAGGGATCCAGAGGAGAAAGTAGTTGTTGGTCGTGGAGGAGAAAGTAGTTGTGTTACTTGTGTATGCTTGTTTGCGGAGCGGATTCTACGCACCGCACTTGTTTGCGGAGTAAAGACCCTAAATTCTTTCGTTTCATCTTTATTTTTAATCCGATCAAATTAAACTTGTCCACGATAAAAATATCTCTTATTCGATCTCATCTTCTGTGTTAAAAATATTTAAAATTATTTTTTTAAATTTTAATTTTATTAACGATATTAAAATACATACGTAATAATACAACTTAAATAATTAAATTAAAATATTACATATTAAAATTTTCGTTTTTTACTACATCATCAAACACTAGAGGTGTGCATGGACAGGGACGGACCGGGTATTGGCTAATCTCGATCCCGTAAATATTTGACGGTACGGGACGAGACGGGATCACCAATTTTGAGACTTGATCCCGAAGGTCCCGAAACCCGATCGAGATAGAGACGGAACCGAGACCGATTCGGGATCCCGGACAAAGAAGTGAAGAACAAGAAAGGAAAACAAGAACTAAAATTTCAGAGCTAAGGAGATGTACTACGTTGGACAAACTAGTTTCTTTGCAAGTATAAAGAGCATGCCTTATCTAATTTCTTCTTTTCCTACTTCTAGAACCCCTTCAATGCCGGCATCATAAGCTGCTATCAAAATTTTGGTGATGAATAGTATTTAGTTAAATGAAGATCGAGGAAGACTGGAATAGAATTGAGAATTTAGGTTTGGGTTTGGGGAATGGTGGTGATGCCGTGAAAGAAATGACTTATGAGTTTGAGACGGTGTCGGGAATTAGTATCGACGGTGAAATCTAGTGAGATCGTTGCAGCTTTTCTTCAAAATCTGGGTTGCAGTTTCTTTGAAAATTACCCAGAGAGATGGGAAACTAAATTTTGTTGAGAGGAAGATGCCGTGGAAGATGGGAAGATAATCTTTGAGAGAAAAGATGTGGTTTGGCTGGCTACACGTTAGCTTGCTAGTCCACTACTACTTAATTACCGATATAAAATAAAATTGATCCAATAACTTGATATGAGCCGCATGATATATATGTATGGAAAACAACAACAGAGATGCTAACGACTAAAACATGCATCCCGATCCCGATCCTTTTTTTTTTTAAACAGGGGCGGCTGGGACGGGATCGGGATGGGCCTTCAGTTTTTAAAATAAAGTCCTGTTTTGTCTTGTAAATTTTAGGGACAGGTCTTTAGGACCGGTTTTGGATGCCCAGTCCTATCAAATACTATTGTTATTATTTTGAAGACTATACTAATTTGATGACTCATTTTATAACTTGAGGAAAATTGCGGTACATATGTCTGGCATTAACACATTTTGAAATTTTTCAGAAAACAAACTAAAACACAAATCCCTGAACCCGAAGGCCAGCCTTCCAGCTGATCCTGCTGGGAACACAGAGAGATAATGAGTGAAACCAAACTGAATGACCAAGGGTTGTGATGAGCTTGCTCCGCCAGCAAAAAAATTTACCTCATGGTGACTTTTTCTTTTTCACTTTTTTTCTTAACACCGATTTTTCTGTTTGGAAGAGAGCTACCGATTTTATTTTAGCTTCTCATTTAAGAAATGTTCCCGACCAAGCTGACTTCTGTTGCTATAAAGGGAAATTTCTCAACTTACTACGACATTACTATCCTCTCTTGGTGCATTGTTTTTCACATAATGCTCATCCAACCTGAATCATTCGCAAGGAGATTTCTACTCACTGGAATCCACATCAAGGAGGTCGGTTCTTACTTGAATCATCATCGAAGATTCGAAGAGAAGTTAGAGAACCCTTCTCACAAGTCATCATGTTGTGCTTTTCTTTGCATGCATGTTTTTACTTAAATCACTGAGTTCAGTAAGTGTTGAGCAATAAAAAAAAAATATAAAACAAAATTGATGCTGTAAGCTGCAGATGATTATCCAGAAGAAAAAAAGAAAGAGATAATGGCAGCAATATATAAAGTGGGGTTTAATTACATATTATCCTCATTCAAATACAGAGTCCTCAATTGACCAATTCCTCATGAAGCAAACCACCGAAACAGAGGAAAAAATAACAGAAACAAAGAGAAGGAGATTTTCAAATTCAAATAAAAGATCAGATATTCAAGTGTTGATCTGTTCATCTCCGTGATCTTTGTGCACGTTCAAATTCAAACTCATTCTTATCCAGCTGTTTGGTATTCTCTATATAAAGAGGGTACGTGCATGCATAGAAGGGCCAGAGAAGAAGACTGAGGCAGAAGGGCAGCGACAGAAGACGGAGGCAGAAGCAGGCAGAGCGACAGAATAAAGCAGAAGCAGGCAAACGAAGAAGAAGCTTCAGAAGAAAACAGGAGAAGCGATCAAAAGAAGGAAGAAGCAAGCAGAAGCAACAGAGGTGACGAAGAAGCCACACAAAAGCTCAAGTCACGTAGCACAAAGCAAAGGGAAGAGATCGACATCACCAAAAAAGAAGCACAAGATGAAAGGTAAATAACTACTCCAGCCAGCCTCATTTCACTTCACTTCCAAGTCTGTCCTCTCATCAAATCCCACACCAACATGCTCAAATGCTAGAAGCCTCGTTTACGGTACATCTGGTATCCACGAGAGTAAATGCTGCAACAAAGCTCGCCTGGTGAAGCTTCACACGCAGTCTTCGAATCGGTGCCTCAAATGCTCTTCACTGAGTCAAAGACAACATCACAGTCATGCATCAAAGAAGTGACTCCTCAAGTCGTCTACAACAAATAAACGCAGTGAAGACGAAGTCTGATACCTCAATGAAGCTGCCCCCGTGCTCACAACAAATGCCAATGCTCCGGATTCAACGAGTAAAGCTGCGACAAAACTCGTCTGACAAGGCTCCCTGAAAACCTCGCCAATGGCTCTTCACTGCAGCAAGGACATCATAGCCATGCACCAAAGAAGCGGCTCAAATCGTCCTCAACAATAGCAGTGAAGATGAGGTCTGGTAGTCCAACGAAGATGTCGCCGATGTACTCACAGCAAATGTCAATGCGTCCATACAACTTGCTGCAATTAAAGAAGAAAGGAACAAGCCACAGCAGTCCCAAAAGATGCGTCAAAGTTCCAGCTTCTAGTAACTGGCGTCTGCAAGGCCACATCAACAAGTCTACAACCAGTGCCATGACAACCGCAGCAAGCCAAAACAATCCACAGAAGATGCATTAAAATTCCTGCTTCTTGTGTGGTGGCAGTCAGCAAGGCAACAAGCCGCAATAAAGAAAAGAAGACAAGGCATCTACAAATACATTCGGTGCCGCCATGTTTTGATATCAAGATAACTTCTCAAAAGGCCACGTGGTTTGGTATCGGAGGAGTATTCAAGAACTGCACAGAGAAAACAAAGGCTTCAGAAGTACAGAAGCTGCACCCAAAGTCTCAAATACAAGGTCTACAAGGAAGTGTCTTCAAGCCTACTGCAAATCTACCTCTTCAAATGGTATCTTAGAATTTGCGGTGGAGGAAGGTTCAAGACCTGTTGTATTCAAGACCCGTACTCAAGAATAAAGCTTTGAAAGTATAATGTGTTGCAATTACAGAAGCTATATTTAATTTAAGGTCTCAAATACAAGTCCACCACAATCTTAATGCTTAAAATGAGTGATGAAATAACCAATTCATGCTAGACCTCACTTTTGACACGGCAAAGAGACCAAGCGGTGGAATTGCACAAGAATATGGATATGCTTTAAATCAAATTGGTGAATGATGATTGTATGGCAAACTACCTTTTGGGGAGGACACGTCCAAATTGATGTGTCTGTGCGCAAAACAACAAAGGATCTTAATTAAACATTGAAGCAAAATTGGTGGATGATGACAACAAGATAACAGTAGTTACCATCTCGAAGCTATCCAAAAGATCAGAAATCATCTGAGATTCATGTCAACTGGTGGCCACGGAACAACGAATAGCAAATTACCCACCTTCGGTGGATAAGAAGTTCTGTTTCGATGAAGATCCATGCGTGCTCCCAAATCCAAATCACTTCCACCTTCAGACCCGTCTCCAAATTTCGACTTGGCAGAAGCGCCGAGTTCGTGTCCCATTGCTGGTTCTGGGTAACGAAAAAGAAAAACAAAGAAGAGAAGAGTCAAGACAGAAAGGAAAAGAAAGAAGACAAATGGGCCTCGATGTCATTTTGGGCCTCACCAAATTACCCGTCAACTACAAGCCAGCATGCAGCAGTGTAAAAGCCCATTCCAAGTCTTAGGGCCCAACTGAAAAGCTCGGCATGACGGGTATCCAATCCAAATCACCAGGCACTCTACTAAATTGGGTGTACAAGAAATTTGACGGATTCCAAAATATATGTATATCTGTCAAACTCAAAAGTCGGTACAAAACCGCATACTCAACAAATAATGAGCTACGGTCGGTTTGATCCCGCAAAGGGTACGTAGGCAATCTAGCGACCTACTAGATGCAACCACCATCCCAAACAGAATCCCTGACACCACCAGTCAAATTCGGCCAGTCCAAATGACTCCAGCCAAATTCATAAAGCACCAGAAAAATCAAATTCACTCCCAAATGTTGAACTACATTGGTTTGATCCCTTCACAAGGTATGTAGGCAGTCTGGATTTAAATCTGAATGCAACCACCACTCCAAATAAATTTCCTGATCGCCTGAAGCCAAAGGTCTCGCTCCAAAGCTCAAATGCCTTCAGACACAAATCCAAACACATTTCCAAACACTGCTCTCATTCCAAAATCAAAGCCCTCCAATGAGTCATTCACTTGTTGGAATTCTTGAACTACGAATGGCTTGATCCCTTCCCAAGGGTACGTAGGCAACCCATTCAAATTTCCGGGTGTAGCCGTAAAAACAAACAAACCCACACACACACACCATTGGTCATTTTCCTTTGAAATCAAAGGGTTTTCCTCTTAAAATAAGAGGATGTAATTAAGAGATATGTTATCTTGAATGAGTCGAACTTAACATGATAAAAGTTCCATCTCCCATAAATGAGATATGATGAGATTATGTCGAGTATATGATGTACATTTTTTGCTCAACAGTAAGAGTATTTGATTTTATATGCTATTGCAGAATCTTTTGCTCACTTAGCCTGAGGTTTTTTTTCAAGTCCATACTACAATCCATATACAGTGGAGGATATATTGAAAATGGAAAGTTAACCAAAAGTATATGAAAAAAAAAAAAAAATGTTGTCTCGCCAATCTGCAACTGGAAACTAAGCTTTGCCAGAAAACCCGGTCTGAATTGTCTGCTTCAACTGTCAGTCACCATCAATATAGAAACCATACGTTGAGGCGCCCCTCTACGCGGTTGGCCCTGGTTCACTCCCGAGTGTGTTGATCTTCTTACAAGCTCGATGGCAGCTAAACTACCAAATACCAATGGTAGTCTACCATCCATTATGGCTGTTGTGCGGCGGTGTGTCGCACCGGTAGGGGAGATCCGGTTTATCTCCTCTGTAAAAGGAAGCCATTGTTAAGTATTTGTCGACCATTATGGAACTTGGGTTGCTGCCATGCGCTGAAAGAACTCGTCTTGGCATCGACGCCAAGCGCCTTATGAAGTCCAAAACCATGACACCTAGGGCGTTGGAGGCCAGAGCCATACACTACTCATCCCAACAGAAGCGTTCACCATTGGAAGAATCATAATCAATCATTCTTATATAAATCCAATTGTGAGAAATATTATTTTAAAATTAAGTTGTTTTGTTTTCAACCCTTAAATTTATATCTAACGGTGGTTGACCATAGATCATTTGGTCATTAATTGACGAGATGAACATGTCAGTAATTGACGAGGTGAACATGACTGCATCCCAATACCCAATAATCAAACGAAAATGATTATTCTCTCTTTTGCGCAGATTGTTTGATGAAATATTTTTTATCAAAGTAATATCACAACTTCACAAGACTTAATCCACGCTCCTCCGTGAAAGTGGACACAAAGTTTTTTTCTTTCTCAAGTCAGGAAGAGGGATAAAATAGTCGTCTAAATTTTTTCAAAAAGGTGGGATGCGTATCAAGTAGAAAGATACGTGTATATAGAACTACCGTTGCATAATAGATTTTGATATCAAGCTACTGATGTATACTAAATTGAAGAAGCTTCTCATAACAAGACAATCTATCCAACTGATTAGATTACGTATTTGGCTCTAACCTCTACATAAGATATACAAACACTTACCAATAAATTTTTCATTACTCAGTAAGGTGGTAAGCTCAAGCGGGGAGTTGGATGAGTATAATGCTGATGATGGTGGCTGTATGATTATGAGATTTTGAATGTCCTTGTTGTGGTAAACTTCTTATATGCTTCACGGTTATCTTCAGCATTTGTATCGTCGTCAGTTTTGGAAGCACAGGGTGCATTATCATCTTCAACTTGAGAAGCACAGGGCTGTGAGGAGTGATGGTTACTTCCTTTTGCAGGGCAAACCCCATTGGCAAGAATGTTGACTTGACCGTTGTGAGACATTCCAATCTCAATGATACTGTCAAGTGGAATTTTATTCCATGGTGATCCATCAATCCTTATGTTTACAGATTCTGCTGCATCCTTAATAAACTCGAAGCGAATTTCCCGTACCTAACAGAAAGGTAGCAAAGCATAATCAATTAGCCCTGTTAATTGGATGGAAGATTGCACATATATTTCATTCCTTGGTGACTTCAATAGAAGAATTACTAAACTAGATAAAAGGCTACGCTACCAACTAGCTACTACATCGGTATTGGTTGCCAATTTATGCACATGGATACATCTTGAAATTTTCCTTCCTACTAGTAAAACAAAAAAAAAAAAAGGATTATATCCAGCTTCAGAAACAGCGAAATAGATAACACGTAAACAGCAAAAAGTATAAGAATAATAATGCCCAGAAAGGGACTACTGCACAAAATCCGAGCTTCATGTTCTCACAATTTTAGAAACTGTTATTTTTCTCTTCATACAGAAGACACAAAACACTGTCATATAATCTCTCTAGAAACAACCCTTTCTTTCTCCTTCAAAAAAAATATACCCTTCAGGCAATAAGGTAACACTTGTTAGCGAGAATCACTCTGTTCCTCAAATCAAGAGTGATTCTGATTCTCCTTCCTAATTATATGCAATTGTCATTACTGTAGATTATTACCATAATTGTATAGCAGTTGTATCTATATATATGTATCAATCACATTAGACTGACTAAGAAGACTCCGTGGCAAACCACAAAATTTTATATTTATTGCTAGCGTCCTATGAAGGCATGTTTGAGTCATAAGATATAAAAAAAACGCATTTAGATATTGATGTGAAAGTGCAAAAAGAAAAAGAAAAATGTGATTATATGACCTGGCCCTGGCCAAGGGGAATTTGTTCATTCTGAGCAAGCAAAACATCTGCCAGGCCAAAAATTTCAAGTTGCGCATCATCGATGGAGGATGTCTTCAGGGGTCTCTGTAGTTCAATTTTCAACAATAATATTCATTGATGAAGTGAAAAAAAAAGTTAACAATGACCATGCAACTTAAAATATTAGAAACTAACTTGGCAAAAGATCACAAATGGTCACTGACTTTTGACTAATTAATCACTTGACTCACTCACATTTTAAAAATATCACTTAACTCACGCACTTTTGATTCCGTCTCTCACTTAACTCACTGCCGTTAGACCTACCGTTAAGAACCGTTAACATCGAGGGTATATTCGTCTAAACACCAAAAAGGAGTTCCAAATTAGTCTTTTTTTTTTTTTAGTAAAAAATTAAAAATTGTTTTATTCTTATCAGATTTTAATTCTAAAACTTTTGTTATGTATTAGAAATTCCAGATTGTTTTTTTTTTTTTTGTTTAAAGTT